>NW_023331527.1:0-38064 GCF_011100685.1 Canis lupus familiaris
ACTAGATGACCCCTTAAGGTTTTACACCTTGCAAGTGAAGATTGGGAATAACAGCCAAAGCTTTTAAAAAGCAACACATGGGTCTAGCTGTGAGCTCCTCCCGATGTGTGCACAACACTCCAATAAGACGAGGTTTGGTTGGTGCTACCATGGCCTTGCAGAGGTGCATAAAGCTGGAGGGAAGAGCGCGCAGGTGCAGACAGCAGCATTTGCAAGCAGTCAGGAAACCGGCCTTACTGTCTTTACAGGACTATTTGTATGGAAGTTTGGATTGCATCCACAGTGCAAATTGCACAAATTCTCATCGCAGCTCTCACCGAGGAAAGAGCTCTAATAGCTCCAGAACAAACTTTTCAGAGGCCTTCAGCCTTTTTCTCTCTCAAAAAGTGCAGTATTATACATGGTAGTTGCAGAAGAGACATATTTCCCCTTTAGCACACCTAGACATCACACAGTGGAACTTATGAGAGTTAATGTTAATTTTTTAGGCCATTTTGGTACTATTAGTGGCATAGTTGCAAGGCCTTACTATTTTCCCAAAAGTATGACTATACCTTCTTAAATGCCTAATTTGCACTCACTGAATCACACACTGGAAGAACTTGGCTCCTTCAGGATTTAAAATATACTGAACCTACTGAAGCAGCTTGAGGGGATTCTTTGTCTATGAGTCAGTGACCGTGAAGCTGTTGGAATGCTTAGGAAACAGAGGTCCTTCTAGAGAGACAGTGTGTGAGTGTATCTCAAGTCCACTGACTCTGCTGGTAAGGATGCCCCAAACCACCTTTTCTAATGATAAATTTGAGGAGTTAAGTCTTAAAAATAACTGTATCTAATTCAGCAATTCCACTCCTGCTTGTCTACCCAAAAGAACTCAAAGCAAGGGCTTGAACAGATATTTGTACACCCACGTTCCGAGTAGCCAAATGATGGGAACAACCTGAGTGCCCCTCAGTGGGTGAATGGTTAAAGAAAAGGTGGTATATACTTACAATGGAATAGAATCCATCCCTGAAATGGAAGGAAATTCTGAAGACATGCTGAGTGAAATAAACCAAACACAAAAGACCAAATACTATATGATTCCACTTATATGAGGTTCCTAGAACTGTCAAATTCATGGAGACAGAAAGTAGAATGGTGATTACCAGGGGCTGAAGGAGGAGTTATTGTTTAATGGGTAGTTTCAATTTGGGGTTCTGGAGATGGGTTGTGGTGATGGTCACACAACAATGTGAATGAACTTAATGCCACTGAACTGTACATTGAAAAATGGCCACACTGGTAAATTTTATGTCATTTATATTTTACCATAATAAAAAACATTTAAAAATAACTGTATCAGGGGCGCTTGGGTGACTCAGTTGGTTAAGCATCTGCCTTCAACTCAGGTCATGACCCCAGAGTCCTGGGATGGAGCCCCACATTGGGCTCTCTGCTCAGCAAGGGAGCCTGCTTCTCCATCTCCCTCTGCCCCTCCCCAGCTCATTCTCTCTCTCAAATAAATAAAAAATCTTTTTAAAAAATAACTTTACCCCAAATATAATGCTGACTATAGCCTTCTAGATGAATTTCATTGAAATTCAAAATTCATACAAATTTGAATTTAAAAAATCATCATGCAATAGAAAGAGCATGACTGAAACATCTGTCAGAAGGGAAACAACACTCGACAAGATGGCGAATGATCTAACATAACCTAAAGAAATAATGAAAACTTGTATAAATTAAAGCAATAGTATTAATTAAAGAAACCCCTTACCCTAGCCAAGTGGATAGACTAAGACTTATCCAACATGGCATCCCCCTGGCTATATGAGACTAGAGAGCCCTTGATTTGAGGCTGGTCTGAGTTGAACTGTGCTATAGGTGTAAATATACATCAACTCCAAAGATTTAGTGAAAAAGAAAATGTAACGGATCTCAATAGTTTTTATTTGATTAAATGTTTTAATGAGAATATTTTGGATGCATTGGGTTAAACATAGTAAACTTAATTTCACCTGTTTTAACACTTTTTAATAGGGCTACTAGAAATTTTATTTTATTTATGTATTTGTTACTTTTTTAAAAGTTTGTTTAATCTCTACACCCAACGTGGGGCACAAACTCACCACCCTGAGATGAAGAGTTGCATGCCCTTCTGACTGAACCAGCCAGCCACCCCTGCGTTTATTGCCTTTTAATTGAGATATAATTGACATACATTTATTAGTCTCAGATGTACAACATATTGATCCAATATTTGCATGTGTTGTGAAATGATCACCTCAAGGAGTCTAGTTACATCCAACCATGGTTACAAAAAAGTTTTTCTTGTGATGTGAACTTTTAAGATCTCTCTCATAGCAACTTTCAAATAAACAATCCAGTAGTTTTAACTATAGTCACTATGTTGTACATCACATCCTCAGGACTATTTATTTTATAAATGGAAGTTTGTGACTTTTTTACTTCTTTCACCCATTTCACTCACACCAGTCTGTTCTCTGTATCTATGAGCTTGGGTTCTTGTTTTGTTGTTTCGAGTCCACATATAAGGGAGAGCATGTGGCATTTGTCTTTCTCCATGTACCTTGCTTTACTTAGGCTAAGCTCCTCCAGGTCTACCCATATTGTCACAAATGGCAAGATTTCTCTGGTTTTTAATGGCTGAATAGTATTCCATTACACACACACACACACACACACACACACACACACCTACGCCATTTTCTTTATCTATTCATCCATCAATGGACAGCTTAGGTTGCTTCCGTATCTTGGGTATTATAAATAAGGCCGAAAGGAACATGGGGATGTATTTATCTCTTTGGTGTTTTCGCTTTCTTCAGATAAATAACCAGAAGTGGGTTTGCTGGATCATGTGATACTTCTAATATTTTGAGAAAACTCCATACACTTTCCCAATTTTTATTTTCACCAAATAGTGCATGAGGGTTCTTCACATTCTCACCAAAACGTGTTATTTTTTCAATGTTAGCCATTCTGACAGTTGTGAGCTGATATCTCATTGTGGTTTTGATTTGCATTTGCCTGATGGTTAGTGATATTGAGCAGAAAAAATTTAAAACAGAGTGGCTTGTCTTTTATTTCTATGGGACAGCACTGCTTTGGAGGTATACTAGGGTGCTTCCTAGTATAACAGTATAGAAATAGAGTTCATTTCATGATTGTGGATTCAATCTCTAACATATAAGAGAATAGCATTATTTGTTACTTTTAAGACTTTATCAGTCCTGCCAATTTTTTCTTAACATCTTTTTCTCATACTTTTTCCTTTCCATTTCTATTCCCTAGTGTTGGCTCTCTGTGGCTTTGAACTAGATCCCGTATAACCAATAATTATTGGCTTCAATTCCTCTTCTATAATCTATTCACTATACCCTGACCAGATTAACTTTTAGGAAACCCATGTGTAGATATTTTTTTCTGTGCTCAACACCTGGTGACTACAGTCTAGGGAGTTTGCAGATTCTGGGTTTCCCCAGAGATTCTGAATCAGTAGGTTGGGGTGGGGCCCAGACTTCACATTGTAACAGGTACCCTAGACTGTATTAAACAGGTCTGAAGAACAATAGCCTGTAGGATTAAGCTCAGATTCCTCAAAGTAATTTTCAAGACTCTTTTCACCTTCATAGTCTGGTTAGTTCAATCTGTCTGAGGGAGAATGGAAACACTCAATATCTAGAGAACCTCTGGAAAAAAATAAACTTCTGTCTGAGCAGCTTTAATACTTGCCTAATTGAGGGAAGTGATTTAACCCTAAAGATATCTCCACCACAGCTATTCTATGACCCTACACTTACCATTATGATAATCTACTTCTTCAGAGTAATTTTTCTCAGCTTCTATCTGAATTTGAGGAAGCCAATCTCTTCAGTACCGCATTTTATAGTGCTGCTATCATAATATGAATCTACATAGACCAAGATAGTTTTGACATGTGTCCTTTTGCACTAATTATTTTCTTTGGTTTTCTATTGATTAACACCAGGCATCTTTAGGGATGCAATTGTCAGGATTTAGTCAAATAATCTTTCATCCTACTAGATAAAGATTATGATGTTGCAGACTTGTGAACCATATCTGGTTCAAAGAATCATTTTGATTTTTCTGCATGTTTGTTGTTATAGACTGTATCTCATAAAAATTCATATGTTGAAGCCCTAACTTCCAATCTCAGAATTTGAAGAAAGCCTTTTAAGGAGTTAATTATGGTTAAATAAGGTCAGAAGGGTGGGGCCTGATCCCACTGGACTAGGGTCCTCATAAGAGGAGGAAGAGCCATCAGAGACTTGTCTCTCTTTGCATGCACACAGAGGAAAGGGCATATGAGGACACAGAAAAAAAAAAAAAAGCATCTGTCTGCAAGCCAGAAAGAAAGGCCTCATCAGAAACCAACCTGCTGGCAGCTTGATCTTGGACTTCTAGTCTCTAGAACTGTGAGAAAATAAATGTCTGATGTTTAAGCCACTACGGTATTCTGTTATGGCAGCCCTAGCAGACTGATAGAATAGCCAATATTTAAAATTTGGGAGGATGCCTGTAAAAATCTGAATTTCTTTTGAGAAGTTGTAAGATTTGGCAACAACTGGCTAGAGATGAATAGTAATTTGTTTGCACTCCCTAGTTCTCCAGTCTCTGTCCCCCAGACATGAAGGCTAAAGGTCCATTGCCAATTGTGTCACTCTTATTTTATTTTTATTGTTTTTATTTTAATTTCAGTATAGTTAACATACAGTGTTATATTAGTTTCAGGTGTACAATATAGTGATTCAACACTTCCACACATCACCCGGTGCTCATCATGACAGGTGCACTCCTTAATCCCCATTACCTATTTCCCCCACCCCCACCCTCTCATGTCAATATTATTTTAAAAACAACAACAACAGCTGAGTGAAGTAAGTCAGTCGGAGAAGGACAAACATTATATGTTCTCATTCATGTGGGGAATATAAATAATAGTGAAAGGGAATATAAGGGAAGGGAGAAGAAATGGGTGGGAAATATCAGAAAGGGAGACATAACGTAAAGACTGCTAACTCTGGGAAATGAACTAGGGGTGGTAGAAGGGGAGGAGGGCGGGGGGTGGGAGTGATTGGGTGACGGGCACTGGGGGTTATTCTGTATGTTGGTAAATTGAACACCAAAAAAAATATATATATAAAAAAATAAAATAAAAAATAAAAGATACACGAACCATTAAAAACAACAACAACAACATATCTAGCTATTTACACTCACTTATGTTACTTGCCTAGCCCTTGTGAACACTTAGGTTTAAGAAAAGGATTTTAAGGAAAGGGTTTTATTTGCTTATTCATGAGAGACATAGAGAAAGGCAGAGACATAGATAGAGGCAGAAGCACGCTCCCTGCAGGAAGCCTGATGCGGGACTCAATTCCAGGACCCTGGGATCATGACCTGAAACAAAGGCAGACGCTCAACCACAGAGCCACCCAGGTGACCCTGCGTCCACAGAGCCACCCAGGTGACCCTAAGTTTATAATTCCTGATGTAACATATCTACTGACAAAGGTCAGTTTTCAATAGTGAAAACAATTTGCATTTAACTATCCACACTTTATCTAAATTTCATTTTTGATAATAGTCATTCTCTATGAGCAAGCCAACCAGCTATAGATTCTCTAAGACTGTATGAACCATGCTGATGTACACTAATGTACCTTTCAATCATTAAAATAAATTGGGACATAAATCTAAACTTATGACAAATCTTAACTCTGAACATCATGAGCCAATTATGTAATTTGCAAAGGATGTCTTTTTATCAACTAATAAATCAGGGTGGCATGAACTGGAGAAGAAAAATTCCTTTTAGTCTTGACAGATGCAAATAAAGAATAAATTATTTTTACTTGAATATTTGAAAATAATGAATTGGGAGTATAAGGATTCCATCTGTTAGATGAGTTCAAGTCAGCATGACAGTTGTGTATTGAAAGCATATTGAAATATTAACTTTACATCTTGCATTTATAGAAACTAAAGCATAAAACTTTTTAAGAGGCAGAAGATGTAAGAGCCATTCATCAGAGAAAATGGGAACAGAAGCTAGAGACAGAGATTTGAGTGGAGAGAAAAAAGGAAAATAAAAGCTTGAAGGCAAGGAAATTAATCTTAACAATTAGAGCATAAAAGAATAGCACACAAAAGGGGAGATCAGAATTCTATGATAGTCTACAGAATTTACTTACTGGCTGGCAAATTTTGTTGGGACTGTATTTCTTATTAGACTTATACTGTATTTCTACTATACGGGCAAAATATGTTAGTAAATTACTATATCGTTTGTCTTAGCTATCTATAATGAAGTAAATAAATGAATGGGTAAAATCATTCTTTTCAAAACAACAACGTTTTATGAAGCAACCTGTCAATGACCTTCTGAGTTATTTCATTTGTCTACTTCCTATATGCTTGAGAATAGAACTGATCTGCTGAATTTACAAAGACCAAATAAGGAAATGTTCAAAATTTTGCAGATTAAAAATATTCTGATAGTAGGTTAGATGTTTATTTCATTAAAAAAAAAAAAAAAAACAAAACAAAACAAAAAAAACAAACCAACCCTGCTCATTAATTTGATCTACGGGTTGTGTATCCCATTTGTTGATGGAGGATCTCTCTTTTAAAGTTAGTATTAGGAAGAATGTCTATCCTAGCAGTTTCCAAATAATAGAAAAGTAAATTCATTGGGTGTTTTTATTGAAAAAAAGTAATTCATGTTCATTTTGGACAGATTAGAAAACACAGATGGGCAAAGAGAAAGCAAAAATCATTCTTGTTGCTCTATTCAGATATAATCATTTGTTTAATCACAGATTGGTGTATTTAAGTTCTTTCTTCTTTCATTGTGTCTAGCTACATACTAATACTTTTCTAAAAATGTGGCTCAGGGTGTATATACTGCTTCAGAACCTGCTATCCAATTTAACAATATTTTGTGAAAGGCCTTCTATGTCATTAGTTAATATTCTACAACATGTTTTTGTTGTATGGTTGGACCATAATTGGATTAGCCAAAATTTCCCCTAACATTTGTACCATTATAAGCAATGATGTGGTAAATACTCTTGTAGAATAACTCTTGGGCATAATCCAAAACGCACACAAAATTATGAAGCTTTTGGTATGCATTGCCAAATTGCCCTTGCAGGATGATTGTGCCCATTTAGATAGACCCTAGTATGATACGAGATTATCTATTTTTACCAATTCTTCTGTATTTCAAATAAGATCACAAGTAGGAAGAAGTATATAATACAGTGCCTGTATATATTAATTAGCATTATGTACAATTTGGTTCTCTTTCTACTCCAGTGTCATCAAGGGACAGAATTCTACATTTGAGTACATGAGCAAGTGTTTTTTAGGGGGGAATTTAGTGCATTCGAGGCAGTGAGATTCTTAAAAAAGTGGGTTTCCTTACTGTTTTCACTGAATTATAGGAATAAACATAGCCTATTTATTTCCCAAGTCTTCCGTGGGATGAGATTAAATATCTTGAATTACTGAACTGTGAAATTATCTTTTAAACCTACTCCCATTAGGTAAAAGAAAAAGAAAAGATTTACCCAATGATTTCAGTTGTCTGTTTATCAACAACTGAGATTCTCATTTTCCTAACTGGAAATGCATTTTCTGAGTATTTTGGATCATAGTCTCTTAATTCCATGCCTTAGGGAGGCATAATGATAATACCAAAATCTCTCAAAATAACAGGATTTGCAATGCCATTCCATAAATGAAAACCAAATTCCTGTTAACTGTCAGAACCTAAGACAGTTATAAAAAGAGACAAGTTATTTTTAGTGCAAGTCATTCTGATAGTGGCAAAAGAACATTCACTCTAAACAGCAGAATGATCACGGCAAGATTTCTAAAAGGAAGCCCTGAAAACTGAAGATGGTGGAAGATCAAAGAATATCTATTTAAAATTCCTTCCACCTTAAATTCCTTTCAAACTGAAACAGCCGGCTATCACCAAGAGTATATTGGATTCCCAGGATGTCCTGGGGAAGAGTAAAATCTAAAAAAGAACTGTTGCTGAAAACTAATAAGGAATTAAGGTTGCCAGCTTTAAATAGCAGAAAATAAATTATAACACACAAAATCTTACCAAAAACTAATGAAAAAAAAAAAGAAAGAAAGAAAAGATGAATGCTATTGTAGCATATAGTAGCAAAGATATGGTATGACTGTCCCCTGCTTGTTCTCTGATAGCTCTGGGTGCTTTCACTGTCTTTGACATTTTTCTCACGAGTTCAGAGTTTTCTGTGATGTCATTTCTCACACAGATGCACACACACACACACACACACACAAACCAAAATTAACCCTTAACTTCAGGTTCTCATTTGTAGTACCTAAAGATACTACCGTCCTGGAGTTAAGAATTTAAAAGAATTCTTAGGAACACACAAGACGATTTTCACGTTAATTTCCCTGAACTGTTTTCAAGTGCTTAGTTTCATTTCACTTTTTAAAAAGATTTTATTTATTTATTCATGAGACAGACAGAGAGAGAGAGAGAGAGAGAGAGAGAGACATAGGCATGGAGAAGCGGGCTCCATGCAGGGAGCCTGATGTGGGACTCAATCCCAGGACTCCAGGATCACTCCTTGAGCTGGAAGGCAGACGCTTAACCACTGAGCCACCCTGGTGTCCCCTTAGTTTCATTTCAAATGGCACTGTTGCTTTTCTTTTATGCATTTATTAACCATAAAAAATGAAAACCCCAGCTTCCTTCTATGAAGCATATTGTGAAAGAACAGTCCTTCACTTCCAATGACTCTTCCAATTCTTTCTGTGCTGCTGTTTTCTACCTGCTGCTTCCCTTGGCTCCTAGGTCTCCCTAATATCAAGAATATTTTGATATTTTAAGATAGTGGTAAAAGCTTCCTTTAATAAAAATATAACAATAATGTTTGTTCAGTTTCTACAGCTTTCATAATCCATGATTTCTAAGATGTATTTTTAATTTTTGTGAAGCACAGGCAAACAGTAACTTTACCATTAGAAATATGTTGAAAGTTAAAGGATTTACACTATTATTTAAATCCAGTTCTTAGTTAGCATTAATACTATTGCCTTGTTCTTATTATCTTCTTTTATGACCTCTTTTTCAGAGGACGGAATAGGATTGATGTTTTACAAAACCTTGAAATTCTCAGAAACGTCTTATTTTTTAATCAGATAATCTATCACTAGTATAATTTTCATCCTTTACAGGCTTCTCATTTCATACAAATTATTTACATTTAATTCAATTAAGTTTATGATCTTCTCCAAATTATGACAAACATAGACAGCACTTAGTATTTTTCTTAATAAAAACTGCTTAGCCTGTTCTTCAAAGAATTAACTGAGATAGTCAGTTTATGGAACTGATGCATACAAAATGATTTTCCTGGCTAGTACTGGATGCTTGGGACAGTTAGTTCCCAAACATTTTAGCACACCAAGGTTACATATGCGATTCCTTAAAGTGGCCTCTAATGTTTCCATAACCTGATAAAATGCTATTAATCTTTTGTGGCCACTTAAAAAAAAGTACTCTGTGTGCTAAAGGCGAGTTCAGAAATTCAAAGCAATTTTATGTGAAGTAATATTATCCTTACAGCAACATAAATTAATTCTTCAATAAAAGTGTTGGTCAGTCCTGTGAGGGAAATAAAACATAATTGTTTATGCTTCGTAAGTCTAAAAGTAAAAATCCCACTCATTGCTTATGTTTTTGTGATTTACATTATCTGGTACAGTGACAGCCATACATTAACTTCTCCGATGTCTGATAGTATTTAGGAGAAATCTAGAATGACCTCAGGATGATCTCTCTAGGTCCCGCTGCCTGACTCTAAATTCTATTTAATAACAGTTCGTGAAATCAGCACATCTCCTTAGAGCTCTCCCGTGGGTTGCAAGTGATCAAACAGACAAAACCATAATGACAGGGCAGTGAGATAGGTTTAACAGAAGGAAAATTCTAAAGACATGCAGAATGACTATAGGACTGCACACCAGGAAGGCCATATCTTTTATTAAAATCATCACAAACAAAAGTATCACAATTTTATTAGCTTTACATTTCATTACATGGCATATCCCCAAAATATTAAATAGAACAAAAATATCTATGCAATTTTTGGATGAAGAGTATCCTTTGCATTTTTAATTCCTGTGTTTTCATTCAGACATTTATCTGTCTGTAAAACATTTGCTCAACATGCTTCCTGATCTAGGCTTCTTGGCCATGGGACTGACATGTTCCCTGTCATGTAAAATTTGGTAGTTTGTAACGTCTGTGCACATTTCAAGTGTATCTTGCCTTGTCTATAGCAAGAGCCAGTCTGCGTATGTTGGATATACATCCAGCTGCGGCTTCCTGGAGGTCCTGGTCAGAAGACCCAATCATACCCAGCAGTAGCTGTCACATGTAAAAGAGGAGGGCGGAGAGGGAAACAAAGTATAAAACCATTAATCTCAAGGCATAAAGTTAGGCTTTGAAAACAATTTTTAATATTAAATGTTTTTAAAAGTCACCAAAAAAAAAAAAAAAAAACAAAGAAAGAAAAGAAAAAAGGACAAGAAATGCCATTTAGGCAAATGCAAATATAAATGGTACTTAACCAGACCGAGATTTCTCATGAAATGCTTACCATTTTATTTCCTGAAGCTGAGATAGACCTATTTCTCCCACCTTTCTTTGGTCATCTAACTGCTATGGAGTCTGCTTTGAAATTTGTCTTGCATTCTTTCTGACTTTTCTGCCTCTAGGCCAAGCCAACAGCACACCATGCCTCGGCTATTAGTACAACCTCTTAGATATGATTTCTCTGCATTCCAACCCACTTGATCATGTTACAACTTAATTATGTCAATCCCCTAACTGCATTGACTCCCAGTGCTAAATAACTACAGCTTGGGACAGTTAGTTAACTAACGAGTTAAACAGTCTGTTAACTCATCCTTTAAAGGATTTTTGTGCTTTGGCCTCAGTTTACCTTTCTAGCCACTTATCTTTCTCCTGCTCTATCCTGTACTCCAAGGTCACACACTTCTCCACTTCTTTTGCCCTGATTGATGCCATCCTTCTTCCTAAAAGGCCCTCTCATTCTCTTCTCTGAATTTCTAAATTTTACCTATCTTTCATGACCCAGTTAACTTTTCCACAAAGCCTCCACTGATTTTCATCAAATAAGATGCTATCTTTGCTTTATCAGAACTATCATAGCAGTTTACTCAAATGCCTATTACTATCCTTATATCATCCCTTTTTTTTTTTAAGTTTTTTTTTTATGTATTTAAGTAATCTCTACACCCAATGTGGGATTCAAACCTACAACCCCGAGATCAAGAGTTGCATGCTCTTCCAACTGAGCCAGACACGTGCCCCTATGTCTTTCCTATTAAATAGATATGTAGATTAATGCTTTCTGTCCTTTAGATTATAAACTCTAAAACTTATAATACTGTATCATGCCTAATACACCAAAAAATGACATAAAAAATGTAGACACCAAAAACTGACAAAGAAATTAATTAGAACTTTAAAAAAGTCTATCAGTTATGAATCAGATGAGTAGTTCTGACAAAGGATTTGAAAATTTAATTCGAGTCATCTATTTTCTACACAGTAGTATTTGGGTACAAATGTTGATGACAGAAAAGATGTGATAAGCAAAGAGATATTGTAAAGATAAATGTGAAATACCTTAAATATGACAGGCTTAGGGATTGGACTTTTATTCTGTAGGCAATAAAAAGAAGTTATTTAAACAGTTTAATCAGCAGAGTGACATGATCACATTTGTATTTTAGAAAGACAAATTTCATGACACCATGCAGAATATGGATTATAGAAAAGAAAGGGAAGGATCCTGAAGTCCTTCAGGGCAAAATGAATTCAAGGGACATTTGGGGGTTAAGCTTGTGTTGAACACAAATGGCCCAAGGATATCTGGTTATCCAAAAAGAAGAAAATAAAGATGGTAATCTTTCATCATACATAAACATTATGTCCAGGTGAATTAATGATTGAAATAAAATGAAAATATAAAACATTTGGAAAGTTGGAGTTGAGAAAACCCTGATAAAATTGAGGTACTGAAGGATGTCTGGCAACTCAGATCCTCGACCTCCTCATTGTCCATGGAATTGTCCTCCACTTCCAGGGTCACATCCCTGGTCCTTATTTTTCATCATGTTCAACAGTCCCACCAGTGCTTCTTGGGCATCTCTATATTAGGCAATCTCAGAACTATCTCGAACCTAATATATTACAGATAAATTTCTATTTTTTTTCCTATCTAAACCTGGGTCCCCCATCCCCAGTATTCTCCTATATCAGTGACGATATCACCACTTAGTTGCTCAAGCCAGAAATCTCCTCACCTCACACTCCCACCTCATCTCCCCTGCTTCTATCCAACAATTATATCTTTGTGATTCAACTGCCTACACTTATTCCAAGTCATTTGCTTCTCTCTATTGCCATTGTCATCACCCCTGTAAAGCCTACCGCACTTTCCACTTCCTTGCACCCTCTCTTGCCTGGCCCCCAGTCATCATTCATACTGTATCCAGAGTAATGTCCTAAATTGTGAAGTTCACTGACAAGGGGCAAAATTCTAGAGAAGCAAAGGAATAAGACATGATCAGTCTTCTACGGCAAGAGAAAGAAATACCGTCTTCTGAATAAGGGAACAGAGCTGTTTGGGGGAGCTCCTGACTTGAGAGTTTTGCATTGTTAAAGTAATTAAACAGGAGGCATTAGATAAAGTGTCTCTAAAGATTTGGTGGCCTATGTAAGCAAACCAAAACCTAATCAGAATCAACCACACTTGAATCTAAGAATATGAAACCTGAGGCCAACCAATCACAAATAGGCTTTCCCAAATAAGCAAGAGCTATGCTATAGCCAATTCAAATAATTTCCTGCTTTGCTTCTGTATCTTGTTAAAAACTTTCCCTAGCTCCTGGAGTGCTCCTAACCACTTTCAGTTTGGCACTGCCTGGTTTGAAATCATGCCTCAGTTTATCTTTTTAATAACATTACTAGTGTTTTTCTCCAGCATCATCCGATCACTGAGGTGTAAGATGGAGGAAATAGGTTATAGCACTGCAACTCATTTGAATAGTCATACAGTCTGAGCTGACTGAAAGGGACAAACAGAAGGCTACTCATAGGGATGCCTGGGTGGCTCAGTGGTTTAGCATCTGCCTTTGGCTCAGGGCATGATCCTGGGATCTAAGATTTGAGTCCCGCATTGGGCTCCCGGCAAGGAACCTGCTTGTGTCTCTGCCTCCTCTCTTTTGTCTTAAAAAAAAAAAAAAAGAAGCCTACTTATAATCTGGGGAGGATGACCCTGTAAGAATTAGGAAGGTAGGAAGGCAGATCTCTGTGAAGTGAGAAAACAGTTGAGATGGAAGCTCAGGAAGTTGAAAAATAGGACATTAGAGTTTGAGAATGGATTATGTGGAGTTTAAGATTTTATAGATAAACTTGTATTGCTTATTGACAGGGTCCAGGAAGTGACCATGGGAACATACATCAATATAAGATTGTTAGGCAGGTTTATACATATGTGCACATGCATACACACACACACCTCTATGAACACATTTATTTAATTTATATTCTTATTCTCTCTGCAAAAAGAGCAATAGTACTCTATGAACATTATTGAAAAATAATGAGAAGGAAGAACAGAGTAGCCAGCTCTCCTTGGTTACTATAACACATGGCTTAGGTGTCTCGGTATTATAACTCCCACTTAAATCCCTTTTTAGCTTGCACTTTTAACTTGATCAACAATTCAATATTTTTTATCAATTTATTATTTTCTTGTACCTCATTTTATTATCATATGAAAGCTGCTAAAGCAGACACAGCTTATATGAGGCTTCGGCTACTTCTTCTAAATATATACTCAACACAGACTTTCATCCACCCACTCTCTTTTCACACACACACATTTTAGTTGTCCACCCCCATCCCTATAGCCTTCTATCACTCTTGAGTATTGAGTATTAGCTATAAATGTGGAGATTTTGCTCCTGTATGTCGTTACAGAATCAATAAACAAGAGCAGTCCCAGTCTGGATGCCAAGGGAGCCTGATATTGATACTTCTCTATTCTAAGTGGACCTATTTTTTCTTTCAATTTCTGCGTTCCAAACTTTAAATTGGTTCTTTAATCAAAACAAAACATTCCAATCATTCTTTGGTAAATTATATAATCCTTGAGGATTTTAACAAGTTAACAATTTCCCTTTTACATAATGTGTTTTCTCCCTCCATCCCCTAAGTAGATGACTCAAAAGATTCATGAATTCCCTCATTGATTCATTATTTTATAAATACAGCATTAAACTGTTCCAACAGCTTATTTTATTTATTACTATATTATTTTTTTATTATAGCCATGTCATTATAATGAATAATGTCAGTTACCTGTAGACTTTTCTGGGCCCTCAATGAGAGAGGGCCTGATGCTACATTAAAATCTTGATTTCCACAAGAAAATGGGATGGGATAATAAACTACCGTCCAACTTCCCTATATATATGAAGAGTTGTTTAGGAAGTTGAAGGAACATAGATTGCCAGCTCCATCAAGCCCAGCTAATGCCTATCTCACAAGGCCAGCCTGCCTTGCTTTTGCTTTGGTCCTTGGTCTCTCCTCCAGTAGACTCTGTTGTTGATAGTTTTTAAGTCTAGGAAGAGATGTAATAGATTTCTAGCTGTGAACACAGACTATCTGAGCAGAAACTAGACAATTGCCTTATGCATTTAGCTGCTTTCTAGAAAAGGCAAACAGTCATCAAAAGGTGGGTTTTGAAGTCATAGCTCCTTGGATTTGTATCTTGACTCTTCTACTTACTGGGTAGGTTACTATTGAATCTGTAAACCCTATCATCTCATAAGTTTAAGGGGATCACCTGCCTCTGAGGCCTTCTTGAGAAGATGAGTAAGATAATAGAGACCTTTAAAAGTGTTGAATGTGCGCCGGTATTCACAGCTTCTTCCTGTCTTTACATTTTTTATCTTCCCCTGCTCTCTTCCTATTTTGTCTGTTTCCTGAACCTGTAAGGACCCAAGCATGCAGTGTGAGAGGAAAAACTAGAGAAAACTCAGGCAGGGAGAACTCATACCAGAAAGGGCAGAGGATTCTTGTGGGAGAGAAAGAAACAACAAATGGGGAAGGAAAGGAGGGAAAGTGGAGAGAGGGAAGAGCTTCCACCCTGTTTTGAATAGAGAGTTTGGAAAGGTTTGAATGGGGGGGGTGTGTTATTTTAGGAGCAACTTTAGGGTGAGACAGATGTGCTGAGTATTAAAAAAGATAAGAGGATTTTTAAAGAAGTTTAACAGTGTACAATTGTGCTGTTTTTCAAGAGGGAAACTAGAATTAAAATTACTTTCAATTGCTACCTAGTTGCCAGGCTTTTGTGTCTGACTGCTTTCCATGTCAGGACTGGACCACAAGGCAGCTTGGCTTCACAGGTTATGCATTTGAATCACATAAACCCATGCTTAGTACAAAGTAAGAGCTCCATAAGTGGTATTCATTATCATGGTGATTATTTTGCCAGTTCTGAAGTCTGGTTCTGGCTTCTATTCCCTGGAGTCCAGCCCTGGTTAGTTTGGGAGGAATGAGGAAGCAGGAATCTTGGCCCTAAGGTCAGGCTAGCCCTGTCAGCACTTGCTGCAGTCCCCACCTCATCTCTGGTTGACCCTATGGGCACCAGTGGCCCAGGCTTCACTTGGTATCAGCTGTTGCTACCAGGCCTTGCATGGCTCCCTTGGAAAGCAGTGTCTTGGCTGGATGCCTGCCCAAACTGAACCTGCATTTTGCTCCTATGCCCTCAGAACTTGTTGCTCTGTGGTTCCCCCCTCTTCTGGCTTTCCAAGTCAGTTGCATTTATTCCCAAACCCTTGATGTCAGTTATATAATTTCATATTACATAAACTAATGAACTGTGAGTGTGAAATGTACTAGTCATATGTTTGGCAGGCTGTTGGCATCTTGGTGTTTCACAGAGAGCCTGCAGTGTGTTGGCAATGCCAGGAGTCAGCTAGATAAAGGTTGCAGAGGGGAGGATCTACTATGCACTCACATGCTTTCCATTAGAATATGTTAAATCAGTGCAGGGTCCTTTTTTATGAGTCTATTCCGTAAATGACTTTTTCTAGGACCTGAGTAACCTCTAGTCCTGAATGCATTAAGAGGACTACTGCTCTTTGGGGAATTAATTTAGTCTAAGTTTCTTGCATTAACCACGAGGTTTCATTCTGCATGACGTATGATGGTTAGTAAATGTTTAATCTAAAAGTTAAACCAGTGGAACCTAGCAGTCCAGTATTTTAAAGGCCTAAGGTAGAAGCAAGGGTGAAATTTTAAAAGAATAAATAAAAGAAGAAAAGGATGGCCTAGAACAATACCTGTGATAGGCAGTGAGAGTTGCTTAAATGTACCTCACTGGCATTGGGCCTACAAGTTACCTAACGTTTGTACAACGTGAAATGATTTTATTAGCTACCATGCTTAGTATGTGCCAGGCGCTGTGATTTATTCTTCACTAGTTAATTTATCCTGCTCTACCCATTTTCCTTAGCCAGGAACATTCTCAATCAAGGGTATAGTGTTGGAAGTGCAGAAGTTTCTGTGTTCTCCGGGCATGAATGGCTTGATATTTGAGAAGCCCTTCTGAGACTCTTTGGTGATGCTGCTCTATGAATGTATTGGTTTTCCTGCATTTTATTTACTGCTGTAAATGGATGTTACTCACTGCTTTATTAATACACCGACAGGCTGTGTTACTAATGCTGCTTTACAAATTGAATAAGGATGTACTACTTTCCCAAACCACTATCTGGACAAATGTACTATATATGTGTCTTGGTTGTTAATCAGGCTCAGAAATCTATGCTTTTATTTTTCATAAGAGCCTCATAAACAGATTAGGACACTCAGGAATGCTTTAAAATAAATAGAAACATCCACACAACAGAAACTTAGTGCAAAATTCTGCATTCGACAGGCAGCTAACAGAAAGGAGAGAGCAGCACGTTTTTTTCAATCACTAACACACGGGGCAAGGTGAGGGCGGTTTGTAATACTTCGCCATAATTACATAAAGGAGTACTTTCCTTAGGAAAGTGAACTGCAAATTGGGTACAAGTGATTATGGAATCGGTACACTCTTTTGGGTGTATATTTTTTGATCCGTAGACATTTTCCAACTATAAAAACAGTTTTGATATTATAAGGGGGAAAACACCTCAGGTTTACTTTTTTTGAAGTGTTTGTTCCTTTCAAAAACTTTCCCCGTTTTAATCTTTCCCTCCCCCAAAACACATTCAAGGACCTTAAATTTATTGGGAGTTTCATATGTACACCAGAGGAAAACTAGCCCTCCTGCTTGCTTTCCAACTTAATTGCATAGAACACTTTAAAACATCATTCAAACACATTAGTTTTTACAGCATTGGCGTGAACGAGGACACGGGGAGGGGCACAGAGCGTGGTGTGGTGTGTGGATCAGGCTAATTCGAATACTTCCTCCAGCATCAAAGGCTTTGATCTCAAGGCGCATGCCCTGAGCACGCAGCTGTGACCCATGATTCACATCCCCTGGAAGGTGAGGCAAAGGTAGCATGGGAATCGGTGTCTGTATTCAATTTTTACTTTTATACCTAACAGTTCATGATTTTATATAATATTTCAGTTGTATGAAAAATAGGTCCCAATTTGAGTGATAACAGATTTTCTTGTGGTTTGACTCAATATTGTTTGGGTGAACACAGACGGGAAGTATGATTTTTAATTAGAGCCGGATGAGCTCTGAAATACCTGCATGCACACCCAGCTTAGCAAGTTTTCCAGAAAGATTTTGAGTTCCCAGAGCTCATTTGAACTGTGAACCCTTTAGCTATTTTCCAAATCGCAAGGCACTGCAGTGTGGCTGTAGCACAAACGTGCAGCCCAGTAACAAGAAATGCATTTTCACTGTGTCTGCCCTGCACAGTGGCTTCCCAGCTATCCATGCTGGCTGAGGCTTCACAGTGGTTTCTCTCACATCCCGACTTCAAGCCCTGGTAATTCATTTCATATGATGGCTCACTAGAGCCATGGGCCTCAAAACACATTTTACATTTGCTGGTTGGGGCAAAACCTTTGATTCTGTTCAGTCAGTGAAGTGAATCAAGGGGTTTGCCTTCTAGTGGTGTCTGCATGCATCCCAGTGACAGGAGTGTGTGCCCTATTTATGTGAACTGAGGTTCATGTCCACAGAGCTTGAAAGTGGGGTCTGACTTGTTTGATCTACTGCCTCTTCTGTGCGTATGTTTGTTTACACTTGAGTAGGTCTACCCTCTAGTTTTTCATTCACGTTGTTTTTCAATGAACCTTCCCATAGGGAGCTTTTGTGCACACACACACACACACACACACACACACAGATTGGAGTGCTGGATCTAGAGTACTGGAAGGTAGAAATGGGGCATATAATAAAGCCCTAACAACTCTAAAGAATGCTAGAAATTCTAGAAGTGGACAATGCCTCGATAACTGGCAGCATCAGGAGATTCCTTAAGAAAAAGGAAGTGGTAAGTCTTGGCGTGCCCTGCAGAGAAATTCATGGTATCGTTTGGAATGGCTTCAAGTTCCTCTTCAATTTTTCTTCCCATCAAATGCAAAGAATATCTGTGCATATGGAAGTTTCTCGGATAAGAATGCTAAAGAAGTGAGAGGCTAGGAATGGATAAAAAGATTTATGAGGATAGGGCTGTTGAGGATTGCATTTTGCTATTGAGTAGATCAAAGTGACAAAGAAAATTCTCTGGAAATAAAAAAAAATAACATGTTCTCATAGATTATGGAGTACAGTGGCTATGAGTTCAGGCTTTGAGTTCATAGTCTGGGTCTGAACCCTGGTTTCTCCTTAACGTGTATGACATGTGGTTAAGTCTCCCAGATCCTCACTTTTTGTATCAGTAAAATTAGGATTGGCAGTGGTACCTTTTCACCAGGATTAAATGAAATAACAAATGTAAAGTGCTTGCTCTACTTGCTCATACATGATGATTGTTATAATTACCATTGTTGGTATTACCTGGAATGCGAAGTTGTTTGTTGTAGGGTAGAGAGAGTAAAATGAATTTTTTATCAGCCCACTTTCTCTGCTAGAGTTCCAGTAGGATTGACTCAAATAAATAATTTTGGTCTAGTTATATCGACAATTAATATGTTAACAGGGGCTTGTCATGTCCTGTTATGTGAAAAAAATAAGGGAAGAAAGTGGCACTAGCAGAACTCTGTGTTCATGGTAATAGATGGATCAGTTGCTCAAATTATAGTTTCCTCCTGCATCAGTCTCTAGTCCAGAAGGACATCACCCCCATTGCTAAATAAAGGCATGAAGTAGCTATTAATAAAAATGAGACAAAAGCATTAGATATGGAATATGCTTGCAAGAGAAATGGGAGAAGTTCGATGAATAGGGAAGTGGCTATAATTCAAAATATTCACAAAAAGTTAAGGCTAAGCGATATTATTTATTAATTTATATTATAGAAAACCAGAACTCAATCACACCTCCTTTGCTATTAGAATAATTGAATAAAACTACCTTCATTTTGGAAAAGATTATCCTATAAATTCATTTTTTTTTGAGATTTTATTTCTTTATTCATGAGAGACACAGAGAGAGAGAATCGGAGGGAGAAGCAGGCTCCCTGCGGGGAGCCCCATGTAGTGAGCTGAAGGCAAACGCTTAACCACTGAGCCACCCAGGTGCCCCTATCCTATAAACTCATTTATGAGTTTGATCAGAACTCAGATGCTTTTTTGGTCAGATTTTCTACTTCTTTCTATTGGGTTGGAAGATGTTGAAATTAAAAAATTCAATCTAAGCGAAGGAACATGGAGAAGACCACAGCGAAATGAAGTACACTGATAATTTAATATTTTAAATGATTGTCTCTTCCCCTGCCTGACCTTTACAAGGCACATTAAGGAAAAGATTCGCACCCAGCCTGCTCCTGCTCTCAGACAAAGGTAATAAACTGGGAAAAGATGGAGTATATGATAGGGGCCAAGAGGAATGTGCATGGGGAAGCCACCTATGATAATCCCATGTTATTATTTTCTATAATATTATCCATAAAGGAGACAAAGTTATATCTGATAAGGATCCCAGAACAAGGTTTGGCTCACAGTAACTACTCTTTAGTTCTTAGCCATTATTATTCCAATAGAAAACATACTTCAAGCACTATTCTAATAGAAAACATACTTCAAGCACTGTTCTGATTCTAGTAACAAGTGAGATGTAACAAAACATTTTCAGCACTGTATTGGCTGGCATGATATCCTCTTATGAAGAAGTCAGGTTATTGCTACCCAGTGGAGGCTGAGAGTCACGTGGGTGGGCACTTCTGTAAGGAAAGGCAAGAGGCCCTCAGAGGAAGGTCAGCAGGGTAAAGTCTCTGAGTCCCTATCAAGTTCTGCCTCTGTGATGGGATCTAAGGAGAAAGGAGGGAGCCCTGAGAGACCGGGCTCATTGCAATTGGGAACGCTGGCAGGATGTAGTACTGACAGGTTACTGCAGGTCCCATGGAAATATAGTAGAAGGAATAGACCACTCTGTATTTCCTGCCTTGGGTTATCACTATGACTTTCCTCTGGTTCTTTAGAAGGAAGTCAAAGAACACTTTTGTGGGGTAAAATGATCTAGGAAATAAAGCAGTCAGGAACTTCATCAATACGTGGTCAAGACAAAATCAAGTTTGAATCAGAGTAACTCAACATTCTCTGAAAATATCAGTGAGGGTGACAAAACATGAGAGACACCTAACTCTGGGAAATGAACAAGGGGTAGTGGAAGGAGAGGGGGGCAGGGGGTTGGGGTGACTGGGTGATGGGCACTGAAGGGGGCCCTTGGCAGGATGAGCACTGGGTGTTATGCTATATGTTGGCAAATTGAACTCCAATAAATTTTTTAAAAAAAAATGCATAGTCAACCACCACCACCAACAAAAAGTATAACTCAACATTCTCTTTGAAGATTTAAAGATACTGGCAGAGTCACACTCTCCAGTAGCCTCTTGACAAATGTGCAAAGGAGGTAAACTTCTTAAGACTCACATGTCTTTTCTATGACTTGATTAAGAGTTTTACTGAATATAGGATTCTAGGTGAGAAATAATTTTTGAAGAGTTGGAAGAGTTTTGAAGGCATTCCTCCATTTTCTTCTTGCTTCCAATGTTACTGTTGAGAAGCCCAAAGTGTTCTTCATGTTTGGTTTCTCTTGTTCACTCTATCTTCTTTTTCTATCCTTTCTCTTCTGAACATTACAGAATCTTTCATTATTATTATTACTATTATTATTATTATACTTAATGTTCTAAAATTTTACAGTGCTATATCTTGTGGATAGGTATACTTTTATCCATTGTATACAGGGAACCTGATGCATCATTTCAATCTGGTAAGTCATGTACTCCAACTCTGGGAAATTCTATTGAACTATTTCATTTCATTTCCTCCTCTCCATTTTCTCAGTTATTCCTTTGTGGAACTAATATTCTGAAGTTAGATCTTTTGCACTGTTTTTTTTTTTTTATTTTTATCTTTCCTTTTTTCATCTCTTTATGTTTTTACTCTTTCTGAGAGTTTTTTTCTTTTTAAATTTTTATTTAAATTTTAGTTAGTTAACATACAGTGCAATATTGGTTTCTGGAGTAGAATTTAGTGATTCATCACATACAACACCCAGTGCTCATCACAAATGCCCTCCTTTTTTTTTTAAATTTTTATTTATTTATGATAGTCACACACACAGAGAGAGAGAGGCAGAGACACAGGCAGAGGGAGAAGCAGGCTCCATGCACCGGGAGCCTGACGTGGGATTTGATCCTGGGTCTCCAGGATCGCGCCCTGGGCCAAAGGCAGGCGCCAAACCGCTGCGCCACCCAGGGATCCCAACAAATGCCCTCCTTAATACCCATCACCCACCTAGCCCATCCCCTCCTACCACCCCTCCAGCAACCTCGGTTTGTTCTCTATCATGAAGTATCTCTTACAGTTTGCTTCCCCCTAATTTTCCCCATTCCCATATATTCATCTGTTTTGTTTCTTAAATTCCACATATGAGTGAAATCATATATTTGTCTTTCTCTGACTTATTTTGCTTAGCTTATTTTGCTTATAAAACACTCTAGCTCTATCCACATTGTCACAAATGGCAAAATTTCATTCTTTTTGATGGCTAATATTCTATGGTATATATGCCACATCTTCTTTATCCATTCATCAGTCGATGGATACCTGGGCTCTTTCCATAGTTTGGCTATTGTTGATAATGCTGCTATAAACATTGGGATGCATGTATTCTTTCTGTATTTTTGTATCGTTAGTAGTGCAATTGCTGGGGCATAGCAATTCCTCAATTCCTTGAGCAAAAAGTTCAACTTTTTGAGGAACCTCCAAAATGTTCTCCAGAGTGGCTGCACCAGCTTGCTTTCCCACCAACAGTGCCAAGACGGTTCCCTTTTCTCTGCATCCTCACTAACATTGTTTCCTGAGTTGTTAATTTTAGCCATTCTGACAGGTGAGGTGATTGTGGTTTTGATTTGTATTTTATCTCCCTGATGATGAGTGATGTTGAGCATCTTTTCATATATCTGTTAGCCATCTGAGTCTTTGGAAAAAATGTCTATTTTGTCTTCTGCCCATTTTTTAACTGGATTATTTGTTTTTGGGGTGTCGAGTTTGCTAAGTTCTTTATAGATTTCGGATACTAACCCTTTTTCAGATATGTCATTTGCAAATATCTTCTCCCATTACATAGGCTTTTAGTTTTTTTGACTGTTTTCTTCACTGTGCAGAAGATTTTTATCTTAACTCCCAGTAGTTCATTTTTGTTTTCGTTTCCCTTTCCTCTAGTGATGTATCTAGTAAGAAGTTGCTCTGGCCCAGGGTGAAGAGGTTGCTGCCTGTGTTCTCCTCTAGGATTCTGGTGGTTTGCTGGTTCACATTTCAGTCTTGCATCAATTTTGAATTTATTTCAAGAAAGTGGTCCAGTTTCATTCTTCTGCATGTTGCTGTCCAGTTTTCCCAACACCATGTGTTGAAGAGATTTTTTTCCCATTGGATATTCTTTCTGCTTTGTCAAAGAATAGCTGACCATAGAGTTGTAGGTCCATTTCTGGATTCTCTGTTCTGTTCCATTGATCTATGTACCTGTATTTGTTGTGCCAGTACCATACCATTTGTTGTACTTGTATTTGTTGTGCTAGTACCATACTGTCTTGATGACACAGCTTTGCAATAGAGCTTGAAGTCTGGAATCGTGATGATTCCAGCTTTGCTTTTCTAAAATTTTCAGGATTGCTTTGGCTATTCAGGGTCTTTTGAATTTCCGTACAAATTTTAGGATTGTTTGGTCTAGCTCTGTGAAAAATGCTGGTGGTATTTTGATAGGGATTGCATTAAATGTGTGGATTGCTTTGGGTAGTATAGACATTTTAACAATGTTTGTTCTTCCACAAGCATGGAATGTTTTCCATTTCTTTGTGTCTTCTCTAATTTCTTTCATAAGTGTTCTACAGTTTTCAGAATACAGGTCTTTGGTTCTTTGATTCAGTTTATTCCTAGGCATCTTATGGTTTGGGTTCGGTTTAATCCTCTTCGGTTTATTCCTAGATACCTTACGATTCTTGGTGTATTGTAAATGGGATCAATTCCTTGACTTTTTCTGCTGCTTCATTATTGCTGTATAGAAATGCAAGAGATTTTTGTATGTTGATTTTATATCCTGAGACTTTACTGAATTCATGTGTTTGTTCTAGCAATTTTTTCATGGAGTCTTTCAAGTTTTCTACATAGAGTATAATGTTATCTGTAAATAGTGAAAGTGACTACTTCCTTGACAATTTAGATGCCTTTTACTTCTCTCTGTTGTCTGATTGCTGAGGCTAAGGCTGCCAGGACTATGTTAAATAGTAGTGGTGAGAACAAGGCATCCCTGTCCTTGTTCCTGACCATGGAGGAAAAGCTCTCAGGAAGATGGTATAAGCTGTGGGTCTTTCCAATATGGCTTTTATGATGTCGACGTATGTTTCATCTATCCATCTATTCCTACTTTGTTGAGGGTTTTTATAAGGAATGGATGCTGTCTTTTGCCAAATGCTTCTTCTGCATCTGAGAGGATCACATGGGTCTTATCCTTTCTTTTATTAAGGTGGTATATCACATTGATTGATTTGTGAATATTGAACCATCCTGGCAGCCAGGAATAATTCCCTCTTGATCATGGTGAATAATTCTTTTAATGTACTGTTGGATTTGATTTGCTAGTATCTTGATGAGAATTTTTGCATCCATGGTCATGAAGGTTATTGGCCTATAATTCTCCCCTCCTTTTTAGTGGGGTCTTTGGTTTTGGAATCAAGTAATGCTGGCCTTGTAGAATGACTTTGGAATTGTACCTTTCATTTCTATTTTTGGAAACAATGTGAGAAGAATAAGTTTAGTTTTAGAAGATTAAGTTAAAGAAGTAACTCTTCTTTAAATGTCTGGTAGAATTTGCCTATGAAGCTACCTAGTCCTGGACTCTTGTTGGTTGGGAGATTTTTGATTAATCTTCCAATTTCTTTGCTGGTTATGGTCTGTTCAAATTTTCTATTTCTGTTCAGTTTTGGTAGTTTGTATGTTTCTAGGAATTTACCCATTTCTCCCAGATTGCCTAGTTTGTTGGCATATAATTTTTTCATAATATTCTAATTGTATTTCTGTGGTGTTAGTAGTGATCTCTCCTCTTTCATTTGTGATTTTATTTATTTGGGTACCTTCTCTTTTCTTTTTGGTAAGTCTCGCTAAGGGCTTATCAATTTTATTAATTCTTTCAAAGAACCAGCTCTTACTGTCAATCTGTTCTACTGTTTGTTTGTTTGTTTCTATATCATTTACCTCTGCTCTAATCTTTACTATTTCCTTTTTTCCGTTGATGTTACACTTTATTTGCTGCTCCTTTTCTAGCTCTTTTAGGTGTAAGGTTCGGTTGAATATTTGAGATTTTTCTTGCTTCTAGAGTAGGCCTGTATTGCTATATAATTCCCTCTTAGGACTGTCTTTGCTGCATCCCAAAGGTTTTGGACTGTCATGTTTTCATTTTCACTTGCTTCCATGTATTATTTTTTTTTTAATTTCTTCTTTAATTTCCTGGTTAGCCCATTTGTTCTTTAGTAGGATGTTCCTTAAGTTCCTTGTATTTATGGTCTTTCCAATTTTTTTCTTGTGATTGATGTCAAGTTTTATAGCATGTGGTCTGAAAATATGGATGGTATGATCTCAATCTTTTTGTTATTTGTTGAGGGCTGACTTGTGATCCAGTATGTGATCTATTCTGGAGAATCTTCAATGTGTACTTGAAAATAATGTGTTTTCTGCTGCTTTATGATGAAGTGTTAATATATCTATTAAGTTCATCTAATCCAGTATGTCATTCAAAGCCATTGTTTCTTTGTTGATTTTCTGCTTGGAAATCAGTGGGGTGTTAAGGTCCCCTACTATTATTGTATTATTATCAGTGAGTTTCTTTATGTTTGTTTTTAATTGACATATTTTTGGGTGCTCCCAAGTTGGGGACATAAATATTTACAATTGTTAGATCTTCTTCTTCTTCTTTTTTTTTTTTAAATGATGTATTTATTTATTTTTAGAGAGACAGAGGGAGAAAGAAAGTGAGAGCAAATGGTGGGGAGGAGCAGAGGGAGAGAATACACAAGCAGGCTCCCTGCTGAGCATGGAGTCTGATGTGGGGCTCGATCCCAAGACCCATGAAATCACTATGTGAACTGAAAACAAGAATCAGAGGCTTAACTGACTGGACCCCAGGTGCCCCTATAATTATTGGATCTTCTCAATGGATAGAGACCTCTGAGAGATTTATCTTCCAATTCATGTTCCCTGAATGCTCTCTTTTCTTTTTCTTTTCTTTCTTTCTTTCTTTCTTTCTTTCTTTCTTTCTTTCTTTCTTTCTTTCTTTCTATCTATCTATCTATCTATCTCTCTGAGGATGTTCACTTTTTTCATTCTCTCTGCTACACTATGTTTCTTCCAAGCACTGATTTGTTTCCATTTGTTTCAGTTTTTGTCTTCTATATTCAAAACATTCTTCAGATGTTACTTGTTGGGTGAATAGAGAATTTGAGCACATAAATGGGGCTTGTTGGCTGTGTTTTACTGTAGGATAATCTGAGTGGTCTCAGGCCACTCAGGATTGTGCTCTCGATGAAAACACCGGATTAAAGGGGCCTGAAAAGCAGCTCTCATTTTCTCACTATTTCACTGGTCAAGGAAGAAGGGATGCCTTTTTCTTCCCTCAAACGTGTTATCTCCTTTTTAAGTCTCAGACCAACAAAGCTACATCTTCTCAGAGGGAACATCTTTTTCTAATTCACATACAACAGTTTCCCACAGCCACCAGAGGCCCTGGAAAGGCTGGCTGGGGTCTTCCCCAGGTCAGTATCTTGAAATCTTCTGTGTTGAGCTAGTCAGATTCTCCAAGGAAGAGCTTTTCAAACTCCAACCTGTAGAGGAAGGGACTCACTTGTAGGAATTTGGGACTGAGAAGGGCAGATCATCCATTTAGCTTCAGTGTTTATACTGGTCACTTAATCTCCATCTTCAGTAGAATATCTTTACTTCACAGGGGCTGCTGTCCTCCAGTCCAGAGACTGTTTTATTTGGGCAGCTGCTGTGTTGGGAAAGGGCAGTGACTTACTGAGTGGAGTTAGGGAAGGGGCTCTAGCTTTTACTCAGTTTCCCTTATTATAGCCTCCATCCTGAACCCTACAGACCAATTCCAGAGGCACTTAGGGCTACCAGTTCTTAATATTTTGAGGCTTCCACATTGTAAGCTAGGTTTTTTCTGAGTTTCTCCCACTGTTGACTTTACATTCTGATTCCTGAGGTCTGCCAGGCAGTTGTCACTCTTCCACTGAATTTGAATTTACAAAATTTTGTTATTTTCTCCTCTCCAATTCTCCGTCTTTTTTTTAGTCACTTGAACGTAATGTTAGATTTCAGAAGGAAGCAAAAGTATATTCAAGAGTTTAATATGCTTGGAACAAGCTATAGGTTTTCTTCAGACTCCAGGAAAAATGTCCTGGATATCAACTCTTAATACAATGCCTGCATTTAACATGAGTTATCTCCCATTGAGAAGAGACTGAAAGTCTATGTGGTTGCCTGTGTTCTATTGTTAGAACAGTTTTTGAGAGAGTATTTAGAAATATTTTTCTGAGAGAGGCTGTATATATATATATATATATATATATAATTTTTATTTATTTATTTATTTATTTATTTATTTATTTATTTATTTATTTATCAAATATACGTATATATAAGTCTCCAGCTCAGACCATTCAATTGCCTGTTTGACATCTGCACTTGGAAAGAAAATACACTGAGTTTCACAGAGGATGAACAGAGCTCAATCCCTGACCCTTTCAAAACCTATTTCCCTATGGCCTCCACACCTCAGTTCATGTCAACTCATCTCTCTAGCTGCTTGGACCAAAAACTTTGGAGTATCCCTGACTTCTTGCTTTCTGTCACTGCCTTTATCCAAGCCATGAACCGATCCTGTTTTACCCTCAAAATGTACCCAGAATCTGACCTCTTTACCTCTGCTGCGGTGATCTGAGCCACTATCATCTCTTTCTTGGATTTAAGGATGAGGCCAAATTTTTGATATGCAAGAAGATCTGGAGCTAACTTTGAAAGGTATAGCCTAGAGAAAACTGAATCACTCAGATCAGCAATTTGTGAGAATCTGTTCTTCTTTTTAAGAAGAAAAGGCAGAGAAGGGAAGAGACAGTAAAGTGATCCACTGGGAGAATGAAAGCCTAGTTCAGAAACGGCCATGGGTTTTTTACCAGCTGCCAAATGTAATACCTGTCTTGAAGTTGTTGGCATTGCTACAATGTATATTTCCTTCCATCACTACAAATCTTTGATTTTTTTAATTAAATTTTTTTGCTTTGTATACAATGACTTTATAAGAATGTTTTTGTTTATTATTCTCATCAAGGTAGAAGTTAGTGGGGAGAACAAGATAAAAGGGTGAAATTTGAAATCTATGTCAGCTCTGGGTACAAAATACTTATAAGAATGAAACAATCCATAACCTGAATGAAATAATCAGACTCTGGGTAATACACAGAATTCCCTCTAAATTAGACATTGTCTAGGGCATGGAAAGCAGAGGGAAGCTTGAGCCAATATTTCCTACATGATCATGGGAATGGCAGCCTTAGCTAACATCTGAACTACTGACTATGGGTTTTGTTTGTTTTGGTGTTTTGTTTTTGTTTTTGTTTTTGTTTTTTGGTAACATGAATAAAATTGTGACTTAAGATGACATCTCATCTCAAAATAAAAAAAATAAACACTTTGACCCAAACAATAATGTCACCCATAGCCTCAGAATTTGACCTTCTCAGTTCCATTGATTTTTACCCCTACTCCATAAAACTAGTCAGCTATTCTCATGGTCATACTTGGGCCTTACTAATCCAGTAACTGTTCCATATCTGCCTCTAATTGCCCTCTAGCAGAAGCTCCAGGTTCTGGTAGAGACAGAACGGGACTGAAAACACAGGAGACACTTGTATATTCACAGTCTTCCTGCTCTTACCTACCTTCTGGGCTTCACCATGTCAGCTGCTTTTCCATCACTAAGTTTAGCTCTCTTTTCTCTACTATTCTCCTAACATACTGATATTACAAATTGAAATCCCAGATCCCAACTAAGCTTCTGGATAATGCACACATGTTCATGGTCTCTTATCTCAACTGGCTCTCAATTCTGGCAATCCACAAAGGTATCCTTTCTCATCAGCTTTTTTTCTCTGCAGCAGCTATTTAAAACTTTCTCTATTCTCCTCAAATTACCCAACTCACTACTTCAGTTCCCTTGCTCTCAGCCTGTGCCTTTGCCTCCTACTTGATGGGGAAAATAGAAATCACAAAAAGGGAAATTGCCCAGCTCCCTGTCATCTCGTGCATAGATTACCACTGCAATTGTGCCCATCCTTTCCCCCTTGCCATCTGTCATACACAAGAGGTGTCTCTCCTCCAGGCTAAACTCATCTCCATGCCCTCAAGCTCTGTGTTCCCCTACCTCTCCATTCCTCTAGGAGCTTGCTCCATATCATTCTCAGTCCGATACCTTCACTGGCTCCCCTCTCTTCCTGCACTTGCCAATGAGCACATAAGCACACTCAAGTTTCTACTGTCTCAGGACACAAAATAAACAAAGAAAAAACCACCCAATCTGCCTTTACCTCCCCTTTCAGCTACCATTCTTGTTCCCTCTTCTTCTCTGCCAAACTTTCCAGAGTGGCCTCACTAGCTGTCTTCATTTCCTCATCTCTTTTCTGAGGTTATTAGAAATTGCTTTGCTATGAATCTAGTATGTGCTTTTTGTTCTTGTCTTTCTTCACTTTTCAGTTGGTCCCACTGGTTATGTCCTTGTTCTCAAAATAATCTCTCTTCTTGACTTTCCTAAAATAGCACTTTCCTTATTTGTTTTGATTTTTTCTCTTTAATACTCTGCTTGTGTGTGTGTGTGTGTGTGTGTGTGTGTGTGTGTGCATAATCCTCTTTCTTTGCCTTCATGGTATGACTCAGGATATCATATCAACCCTCTCATTTTTTCTTTTCTCTATATACCCTCTAAGAGAAATGTCACCCAGTCTCATAATTCATGGACCATGGCTTTCAAAGCTGTTGTTAAGGCTTCATAAAGATACATAGGCTTCATAAAGCTATGTAAATATGTGTGTGATATCACATATACACATATATCACATCTCTGTATCTTTCAAGATGTTCAAAGCCAAAGTTCCTCAAAAAAAAATTCACAGAGGTCTTCTTCAGCAGGCTTCAGTTAATATTTTTATCTTTTTTTTCATCTTTAGTTTCTAATTTGTTATCAGTGAACATACATTACTTATATTATTTAAAAAGTCATAACAAGTGGATTAGCCAGAAAGAAGTGAGACCCGCAAAGGAGATGAAGAGTCAACAAAGAGGTGAAAGGAGGACCAGGAGACTATGGAATCACAGGAGCTAAGGAAAGGTGGCACTTTAAGAAGATGGTGGGATCAATATTATAATGAGACTTAGGGAGATTAAGTAATTTGAGGACTGAAAAGAATACCTTGGATTTGGATACTTGAAAATTCTAGAGATTACCAATAAAGCAATCTCAGAATTTTTGAAGGTAAAAGCCAATGGAATTGGCTGAAGAATCAAGGACAGCTGGAGAAATGAGGATCTCTAGAGAATGAAACTCCTCTGATATGGTGGATTCCATAGTGGATGTGATCAACTGATGGTGCAATATGAAATGAGTAAGTAGGCAATGAGATATTAAGATTAAATATGCAGAAGTTAGAGGGAATAGCCAATGTCAAAATCTCCAGCTTTTGGAGATAAAATGAGATCATGAGTATAGTGGAGTATAGCCAGGAGAAGGAACACGCAAAGACAAGAGAGGTGTATAGACTGAATGTAGTTAAGGATAAGTTTGTAGGTGTAGGACAGAAAGTCAAATTATTTTCTGCCTGTAACTCAATTTTCTTTTAATCTTGAATGCAAGTTCATGTGAGTAATATCCCTACTAAATACAGACGTAGGTCTATAATGATAATTTCACATGGAAGTATTTTAAAACAATAAAAGATAAGCGCCATTTATAAGAAGGTATTTAGCTTAATTACCTTAAGAAATTATCATTGGAAAGATTTTGGTTTGGTTTACTTTGCTCTAGCAAATGCTAAGAATTTATAAAGTCTGATGTCAAACTATAAAATTATATCTTGCCAAACTAAGAAAAAATTTAAAATTGTTTACTATAAAAATAAGGCCAAGCATTATCTCAAAATGGATATATTAAAAGGGATAATGATTTCCACAATACTCCTCAATACTAGAATCAGTCTGAATTATTAATGTTATATTGTTTGCATTTATATTTATCTCCAAAAACTGGCACATTATTAGAAGGAATTCAAAACCAAAGACATGTTAATATTTAAAATACCTTACTAGATATAGAATTCGTCCTGCATGGGAGCAAAAATGGAAAGATATCCAGAAAAGTTGAAGCTGAAGAATTGAAAAGGAAAAAAAAAATCCTTTAGTGAAACCACTTTCCCAATTTCATTTTGATTTCTTTTCAGCTTTAAGAGCAGCTTAATATGGAAAAAAAAAAATAAAGCACAAGGCTGGAGAGAAGAGCCACATTTTTCTTCTTCATTGTCAAAGAAATAGCTTTCCCTGCTCCTACTAAATTGGAAACTAAGCTCATAAGGATGAAAATAAATGACTAATTCTTGGGAAATAACCTTAAATGAAAGATTCTTTTTGCCCAATGTTGCTTTTCTTAAACTCCAGTTGACTTAACCTCATTCTCAAGGCCTCTTCTGGTCTTCCTTTCCTTGCACCCTACTGGTATCAAGTGTGCCTTAGAAGTCTGTCTCATCACTTGCTACCCATTTGGGAAATGTTTCCTTTTGTGATACAATTTGTGGGAAGGAGTAAGTCAAATGTGATTGTGCTTACTTAATTTCTCTTTTAAAACCCACCGAATGTTTAAGATTTGTAAAAATGGCAACCAAAAATATGACCATTAATTTTGCAAAGTAATGTTTCCAACAACTCTGACAAAAACTCCTGATAATCCTTGAAGGTTTTAATATATGCCTAAATATTAATTTTAGTCTTCTCTTTTTTGCTAAAATTATTTAAAAGGATACTTCTTAGTGTCATCTGTGTAAGAATTTAAAATTTCAGTGAAAGAAACTGAATTAATTTTATTAATTAATGAACACAAAGACTGTGTTCATTTCAGAGCCACCTTGCATGGTTTTTGCTAGGTTAGCTGTTTAGAACTTCAGGGCTGGCCCTAAGCATGGTATTTAGGCCAGTGATTTTAAAAAAAAAATTTTTAAGCAGTGGAAATCTTTTCCTCTCCTGCCTCCAAACTGAATCTTAACTATCCCATGAAATTCATATATACATAAATATCATATGTAAACAAAATGGAACATCTGAAGAAAAAGTAGGGCTTGGGTTCCTAGAACTCTGCCTATTTCTTCTTGTTTTTCATAGTGACTCTCTGGTACCTTCTTTGATTTCTATGATATGCAAAAAAAAACACTCATCTTCACCATAGAAAGAGGGCCAAACTTTGGTCTCCATGCTCATTTTCTAGAATTTCTTTCTCACTGCAAAACACCTCTCCTGCTTCTCACTCCTCAACTGGTGATGTAAGCTTGTTCATCATTTGTTCATTCCACACAGATCTGCCCAATCTACACTTGTACCCTTTCAACAACTATCCCAAACCACTACTTGCACCACAATCCCAGAAACTCAGTCCCTCTATTCCGATAGTCTCTAGCTAGACATTTGGTAGAACACAGTTCAAACACATTGCTATTGAGTTTACACGAGTGATAGCCTTGTTTACTGTTCCCAGATTTGAAATTTTGTTTACAAATTTTAGAGAAGAATATTTTTAAGCCAAATACTTAGTCTACAGAATTTCAATTATATACCAAAGTGTTACATTTTTTAAAGATTTTTTTTATTTATTCACCCTGTCTCTGTATCCTGAGAGAACTGGAATGGGTCACATCCCTAAGCTGATTCAGGACCAGTCCAGAGATTCTGACCAGACATTTTCATAAAGTCATTCCTTCAATCTTACTTTAAAATCTACTTGGATCTGGGTTACTAAAGTAGCTTATTGTATCAATACTAATTTTATGTTAATCTAGCTTCTCAATACATATCTTACATTCTGGGAAGATTTTACGTTTTTTTTTTAATTTTTTTTATTTATTATGATAGTTACAGAGAGAGAGAGAGGCAGAGACACAGGCAGAGGGAGAAGCAGGCTCCATGCACCGGGAGCCCGATGTGGGATTCGATCCCGGGTCTCCAGGATCGCGCCCTGGGCCAAAGGTAGGCGCCAAACCGCTGCGCCACCCAGGGATCCGAAGATTTTACTTTTAAGTAAATTTTTTCTCTATTACATCTTTTTGGGTATGATAAGCAGGTGGGGCAGTTCTTTGTTTCCTGTGTCAATCAAGAAAATGTTGCTGATCACCTGTGATGGGATGTGATGTGAAAGGCACTATAGGAAAGGCACAGTCTAGCTCTCAAGAAGTGTACAGGGTGAGAAGCAAGGCATATGGCAGCCAGTGGCCCAGGGTAATAGCCCTCTCTCTGCCTTGTGGAGGGGAACCCAGGAGACAGAGAATAAATGACTTCCCAGCTTTCTGGTTGTTGTGCCCAGTGACTCAGGGAATGGGGGTGGGGGAAGATCTCTCCCTTTACAAAGCAAAGCCCAGGCCAGATATAAGTGAAAGCTCAGGCAAGCTTTCTCAGATCATCATCACCCAGTCTTTACCAGAAATGACATTCCTCCACTCATTCCACCATTAAAGATCCAGGAGAGGCAGGGAGGATAGGTATCCCTTGGGAAGGATGGAACTAATAATAGCAATAGCTAAGATTTCAACAAACAATTAATGCCTGCCAGGTATCAGGTACTATTCAAAGGGCCTTATATATGTCAATTCATTTAATGCTCTCAACAAACCCAAAGTTAAATACTATCATTAATAGTCTAGTGTTACAGATGAGGAAACTAAAGCATAGAGAGATTAAGTCACTTGCCCAAAGTTGCAATGTTTGGGAAAGCCAGGATTTGAACACAGGCTCCAGATCCCATGCTCTTACCCATATATACACACTGCATCCCTTGGTGTAAGTACCCATGGAGAGGGAGGTGGTCTGGCCTGATTTCTGGACCTGGACTCCCGGGGCTAGCATTTCCTGAGGTGTGTCTAGTTTTCCCTGGTCCATGGGCCATCATGCCTGCACCTGATCTTGAAATCTGTAGTCATAGTCAACTGCCTCCATCAGCAATTCTTTCATTCAATGGGGCCTCTCTGTTCCTGAAAACTCTCCTGTGGGTCTTATAGGAGCATGTGGCTCCCTTGTTTGCTATGTGTAATCTGTGGGGCCAGGATCTAGCTGTGGTTGACCTTTTAGATGCCCACCTCCACCAGTGGTGGACCATTACTCCTACACCATACTGGTTTGCAGTCAAACACACTCACAGCTTCTCCTGAAGGCTGAACCCCTTACTTTCATCTCTGTGTCTTCAGGGGCTAACACAATCAACATTACTTTGAGGTTAAGATGCTCTGCATATTGAGTGGAGGTATGAGGTAACTAGGTGATGGGCATTAAGGAGGGCATTTGATGTAATGAGCACTGGGTGTTACATGCAATGGTGAATCACTAAATTCTACCTCTGAAACTAGTTATATGCTGTATGTTAACTAAATTGGACTTAAATGGGAAAAAAAAGATGCTCTGCTATTTCAGCTCCAGCAACAAACAAAACTGAGATTTTAAAAATGCCCTTCTGATCCTTTTTTTTTTTTTCATTTCAACATATTCCTTTTCAAAAGTGCTTGAATTTTTTTTTCTGGTCCAAAATAAAACTTAACCAGCTACTCTTTTGTCTGGGCACAATGACACTGGATCTCTCTGCTTAATATTCCTCATAGCTTACTTGTGTTCACAGACTGGATTTCATTGTGTATGTTTTTTTCTAAACTGTTCAGTGAGATTATTCCTAGGACTGACCCTTCAAGAAGGCTGCCCAGGAATGGCTGCCCCCTCTATCTGTTCTCTTGTCCTTGTGTCCCTGTCAGGTTTCCTGACCATAGCAAAGCTTACTTATTTTGAATTGCTTTGGTGCAGAACTTTGTCACAAATGTCCTAGAAACTTACATGACAACTGGTTTCCTCCTTTGGGGCACTAGAGGAGCCCTAAGCACATTGGATGAATTACCATAATACACGTAATTGGCAAAGCTATTTTTTCTCCTCAAGTGTTATGCCTTAACACAGAGTAAAAGGATTTACTTAATGTTGCATTTCAAGAGGAGACATTCACAATTAGAATCTTATCCTCTCCATGATCCTATGGTATGTTAAAGTTCTCATGTATTAAAACTAAGGGGATCCCTGGGTGGCGCAGTGGTTTGGCGCCTGCCTTTGGCCCAGGGTGCGATCCTGGAGACCCGGGATCGAATCCCACGTCGGGCTCCCGGTACATGGAGCCTGCTTCTCCCTCTGCCTGTGTCTCTGCCTCTCTCTCTTTCTCTCTCTGTGTGACTATCATGAATAAATAAAAAAAAATTAAAAAAAAAACTAAGTATCTCTTTTCAGCCTATCAGCTTACTCTGACATAAGCCATTACTATGAAAATGATCTTAATGAGCATTAAAATTATAAGTAGCAGAAATAATTTTAAAATTATTTCAGTAAAGTCAAGTGTTTATGAAGAAAGTATCAGTGCTAAATGGCTTTCCTAACTTGGTAGTGGTAATTTTTAAAGTTAAAAGCTTTGAAATTTTTACCTTGATGCAACAAACTGGCTTTCTCTTTTTCCCAGCCATGCTTTTTGAAGTTTTTCACATACCACAAAAATACATAATAAGGGATAGTTAACTTCACTCTGAACCCCAGCTACATGACCATGACATATTTGGAGGTGACTTTGAGGTGCATTCCCAAATATGGTACAATGCTTTCTAAATTTACAGTCTGATTTCCTGCTGCCAGTTATGACTGCCAAATGCTACTGACAGTGCGGCCAGTTTGTGGTGTCCCTAAAAATCATCAGCAATTTGAAAACATTAGCGCCCGGCAATAGTCATACTTTGCAATGATTGCCTGTATTTATCACCTTACTTTTCCAGGGTACAAACTAAAAAAAAAAAAAAAAAAAAAAAAAAAATCACAGAGAAAAATTAAACTTCTCTAGCAGAGGGAAAATATAGAGTTGAAAAGTCAAATGCATTATAGGATCCCAACCCCTTTCTGTATTGTTTAAAAACAAAAATAAACAATTTAAGCACTGGGCTTCTGTGGCTATGCAGAAGAAAAAGATCATAAATATGTACCCTCCTCAAATGCTGCTTTTGTTTGCCTTCACATTTGCAGAGCATTTCGAAATATTAGTATTTCGATCCTAATTGTGGTTATGTGGCAGTACTAAAAATGGGGAGAAGTTCATTGCTTCATTCAGCAGATATTCACTACGTTCTGCACCATGGCATGAACTGTGCCTGGCAATGCAGAAGTGCATGACACAGGCCTGGCTTCTGCCTTCAGGAATCTTATAGTCTCCCGAGACAAACAGTGATGTCCATACAACAGAGAAGAGGAGGCAGTGCTAGGAGAGCACATATGTAGGCAGGCAGTAAATACAGACTCCCCGGAGGAGCAAGAGTGAATCCAAAGCCCAAAGGATGGATGTGAGCAGTGCAAAGTGTGGTATGGGCATTTGGAGAACATTCCAGACACAGGAAGAATGGTGGGGCCACCTACTAGAGATTTGGGTTTGTGTGGAGCCCAGAGGCACCAACAGAAGAGATGAGTAGCAGTCAGCCCCTGCTCTGCTCTCCATTTGTACATCGTGGCAAGTAGCTGTCTCCCATCCAAGACCATGTGTCTGTCTTTTCATACAAAGGTACCAAATGCTTGCCAAATCAACTCCTATGAGTAGGTTAACTTTTTAAAAAGTATTTTATTTTTTTTGAGAGAGAGAGATAGTAAGAGAGCAGGGTGGAGAGGGAGAAGCAGTTCCCCTGAGCAGGAAGCCAGACATGGGGCTCGAACCCTAGACCCTGGGATCATGACCTGAGCTGAAGACAGATGCTTAACCTACTGAGCCACCCAGGCGCCCCTGAGTATGTTGAGTCCAGGATAAACTATTTTCACATAGACTCCCAAACTTAGTGGTTTAAACAACCTAGAAGTTTGTTTCCTCTCATGTGACACTGAGCAAGTGGTCCAGGGGCAGTAACGTGGCTCTACCACTGTCAGTGGGTTGGCTAGAGTCCAAAGCCACCCAGTGGTATTCTTTAGCCTTCAGGAGTAGGGAGAGGGATGTGACCTGGGATACACATGTGAGCCTTGATGTAGGGCGAGAAACACAAGTAGCGTGCATCACTTCTCACTTCTCATTCACAGGGTCATAGCAAGATTCAGGGGAGGCTGAGAGATGTATCCTGTGGCTGGAAGCCATTTGCTGTGCTAAAATTAGCATCAAAGAGTGGAGGAGGGATGTGGGTGGACACTCAGCAGTCCATGCCACAAGGGCAGTGTGGAGGAAAGAAGGCGGGTGTGATGGTAGAGAGGCAGGCAAGAGTCCATCACATGAGGCCTCATTCAGAGCAAAGGAAACCATGTTAGTGTCTTAAAGGCAGTGGTGGATTTAGGAGTATGGTATTTGCTCACAGAAGAGGCTTTTGCAAAAGCCTTGATTGATCAGGGCAGCCACAAGCCAAGGTTTTCTACTGATTCTCCCATTGAATTGTCACATCACCTTCTTCACCAAAAACCCAAACACACATTCGGGGGACACATATCTGAGTCATATGGTCTCTGAAGAAATGGCTTGAGGACTTTTAACAGATAGTTGTGTGTAGTTAGACAGAAACCTGAAATATCCTGTGTTATTTGGCTTTATACTGTCAGTGACCGTAGGGCGTACTCTGAGGTTACACCCAGTCACAGAGGTCCCAACAAAACACACAACCTAAGGTGCGGAGGTGGCCACGGCAGCACATTCCTACCTGTAGATACAAGTGTGGCCTCTGCATGTGGTCAAGCTACAGGAAAGAGCTAAGCTAGAGCTACCCTCTAGGGGGGCACAGTACTGCCTGCAGCCTCTCTGGGGAGCTGTATTTGTGGTCAGATCCCACCATGGATACAGGGCTGTCCACACAGCATTTTTCAGGCCAGCACGCCAAATTCTGTCTACACTGGGAACATCGAGGTCAAGGACTTTGCTGCTGTCTGATTTGTTCGGTATACAGGAACTGGACTTGAATCCAGGGAGAAGCCTGTTAGAAAGCCAC
>NW_023331528.1:0-38561 GCF_011100685.1 Canis lupus familiaris
CCCAACAATACAGGGATGCTCAAAATAATTACAGCCATGTTGGTGGGCACTGTGCAGTTATCAAAGACCAGATCGATCTTTTCCTGGGATGGGCGAGATGCTATCCAACCTGGCTCTTGGGATCTCCTAGAAATAGAAACTGACAAGAGGCTAAACAGGTTTCAGGCAAGGCTTTATTGGGGTTTAAGCTCCAGCACAGGGGAGGCTCACAAAGGAAAGAATCCTCAGGCTGACTCCCCACGGAGGGTGTTTTAAAGAAACCCAGGAGAGGAAAGGGTCCTACCGAAGGATGCAGGGCTGTGGACTTATCAGCACCTGTGCACTCAAAGATGATGCTTCTCTCATGTGGCATGTCTAACTAGCATGTTCAATCTCTACCCCCAGCATGTGATTTTTATTTTATTTTATTTTTTTATTTATATATCATGATAGCAGAGAGAGAGAGAGAGGCAGAGACACAGGCAGAGACACAGGCAGAGGGAGAAGCAGGCTCCATGCATCGGGAGCCCGACGTGGGATTCGATCCCGGGTCTCCAGGATCGCGCCCTGGGCCAAAGGCAGGCGCCAAACCGCTGCGCCACCCAGGGATCCCTGATTTTTAGTATTATGACAGGAAAAGTTGGGGAAGGGTCACCACTGGGGTCCATCTTGGTGCAGACTAGTTTGGTCCACTCTTTGCCAGTCTTTGTTGTGAGCATCTCCCTCTCAGCTTGCATCCTCCTTCCCTCTGAATTCCTGCAAGATAAGCTATACAAGAAGCATAGAGCCTTAGCTTTTTCTTCTCCTTACGGAGGCAGCCGAAGATTTTGCGGTCAGGTAAGGGGACCCATGTCCAGCTCCTGCTCTGTCTCTGGGGTGGGGACCACCAAGAATAAGAGGTACTTTTGGAGGTGATGGATATGTTCACTGTCGATTGTGGTCACAGTTTCCCAGGGGTACATGTATGTCAAGACTTACTGAATTGTACACTCTAAGTTGTGTGGCTTATTGTACATCAGTTATGCCCCAACAAAGATGTTTGTTTATTTTTTATTTCTTTATTTCTTTATTTATTTATAAGATGTTTTTTAAAAGAACCCTGAAAGGGGCACCTGGGTGGCTCAGTCGGTGAAGCATCTGCCTTCAGCTCAGGTCACAATCCTGGGTCCTGGAATCAAACCCCTCGTCAGGCTCCCTATTTCACAGAGAGCCTACTTCTCCTCTGCCTGCCGCTCCCCCTGGTTGTTCTCTCTCCTCTCTGTGTCAAATAAATAAATAAAATAAAATCTTTTTTAAAAACATAAAAATTAAAAAATAAAAGAACCATAAAAAAGAACCGAGCATTCAACCAAACAAGTTTCAAAAATATTCAATTAAATGGCACATGTTATCAAAATAAAATGAAGGTGGAGGGGAATAATTTAGCTCAGACTTTTGGGAGAACAATTTGGTGGTTTGCTGAAAAATGTGAAAGTGTCTTAACCTAGAAAATTTCCCTTCTTGGTGTTATCTTACCAAGGACACAGCTGGAATGATCTTACACACAGCAGTCCAGTGCCATTATACCCAAAAGAAAAAACCCACTTCACAGTTGCTTGCAAGGCCCTCTGTGACCTGGCAGCCTACCACCTGCAGCCACTCTGGTCTTGCTGTTCTTCTTAGAGCCTGCCACGCTTCAGAGCGCTCTGTCTGCTGCTCTTCACCTGCGAGGCTGGAGTGTGGGTCCTTTCTCCATATGTTCAGGTTCCTGTGCAAATGTCCTCTCCTCACACTGGGCTTGCTGCTGCAAGTCCCTCCCCACAGCAGTGCTGGGACACAGCATGCTTCTGGAAAAGGAAAGAAGCTGATGTGTATTTCACATCATTTACCAGAATAAGGTCCAAATGGATCCAAGTTTGTTTTTTTTTAATAATTTTTTAAAAGATTTTATTTATTTATTCATGAGAACACAGAGGGAGAGAGAGAGAGAGAGAGGAGAGACACAGGCAGAGGGAGAAGCAGGCTCCATGCAGGGAGCACCAGACGTGGGACTCGATCCTGGGTGTCCAGGATCATGCCCTGGGCTGAAGGTGGCACTAAACCACTGAGCCACCCGGGCTGCCCTTTTTAATTTTTTTTAAAGATTTTATTTTTTTCATGATAGACACACACACACACACACAGAGAGAGAGAGAGAGAGGCAGAGACACAAGCAGAGGGAGAAGCAGGCTCCATGCCAGGAGCCCAATGTGGGACTCGATTCCAGGACTCCAGGATCACACCGTGGGCCAAAGGCAGGCACTAAACCACTGAGCCATTCAGGGATCCCCTGGATCCAAGTTTTAAATGTAAAATCTGAAAGCATACAAGTGCTGGAAGAGAATATAGGAAAATTTCTTCGAATAATCCTAGAGTGGGAGGACGCATGGGTAGCTCCCTGCGAGGAGCCTGCTTCTCCCCCTGCCTACGTCTCTTCCTCTCTCTGTGTGTGTCTCATGAATAAACAAGTAAAATGTTTTTTAAGAAATCCTAGAGTGGGGATAAATTTCTCCATGAGTCAATAGTCAGAAATCAATGGAAATTGATTTAACTATAGAAAACAAATCTTCATTAAAAAAATCAGAGTTGAAAGATAAACTGATTAGCCATCAGAGATATGCAAATCAAAGCCATAGTGAGATACTCCTTCATCCCCACTAATAAGGTGTTAAAAAGCAAAATTCAACTGAGTAAATTTGAAGATCTAATTGGTTTTAATGATTCATGAATTGGGCAGCATCCCACCTAGTAAATAGAAAGGAGCTCCAAGAAGTTGTACAAAATCGAAGGCTTTTACGGCCAGAAAGGGGCAGAAAAAAGTTTCTAGCAAAGAGTGGATTCTTCAGGCAAGGTTACCTTCCCTTGGTGGAAGGCAGGGGCCTATCAAGCAGACGACCTCCCTAGTATTGATTAGGAAATTCTAGACTGTTTAAAATTCCATTTTTAGGGATGCCTGTGTGGCTCAGCGATTCACCGCCTGCCTTTGGCTCAGGGTATGATCCTGGATTTCCAGGTTCAAGTCCCACATTGGGCTCCCTGCATGGAGCCTGCTGCATATGCAGGGAGACCTCTGCCTATGTCTCTGCCTCTCTCTGTGTGTGTCTCTTGTAAATAAATAAATACAGTCTTTAAAAAAAAAAAAAATTTCCATTTCTGGGAGAGGCTGAAACTGCAGTTAGGAGTTAAGTCTTTGTTTACTGATGTGGGGTTCAGCACAGATGACTCCATTTGGGGGCCTGTCACAGCTTTGGTTTTTTTTTGTTTTTTTTTAAATGTATTTATTCATTTGAGAGAGAGAGAGAGAGAGAGAGAGGAGGGCAGGGGAGAGAGAAACTTTAGCAGACTCCTCACTGAGCTTGGAGCCCAAAGCAGGGCTCAATCTCATGACCCTCAGAACATGATCTGAGCTAAAACCAAGAGTTAGACACTCAACTGACTGCCATCTGGGGGTACCATGGGGCCTGTTGTGTTTTTTTTTTAACAATGGCTATAATCAAAGCTATCGGTAATAACAAGTGTTTGTGAGGATGTGGAGAAAGGGGAACCCTCGCACACCACTGTTGGGAATGTAAAATGATGCTTAGCCAAAAAGAGGAACGAAGCCAAATGTTTCTCATAGATGAGTGGATAAACAAAACATGATCTATCCATACAATGGGACATTATTCAGTCATGAAAAAGGAAATTAGAACTGACATATTACAACATGGTTGAACTTTTTGTTTTGGGGAGGAGGGAGGGAGAGAGAATCTTTTCTTTTTTTTTTTTAAAGATTTTATTTATTTATTCATGATAGTCACAGAGAGAGAGAGAGAGAGAGGCAGAGACATAGGCAGAGGGAGAAGCAGGCTCCACGCAGGGAGCCCGACGTGGGATTCGATCCCCGGCCTCCAGGATCGTGCCCTGGGCCAAAGGCAGGTGCTAAACCGCTGCGCCACCCAGGGATCCGAGAGAGAGAACTTAAGCAGGCTTCACACCCTGTGCAGAGCCCGATGTAGGGTTCAATCTAATGACCCTGAGATCATGACCAGAGCCAAAACCAAGAGTCAGATGCTTAACCAACAGAACAATCCAGGCACCCCTTGAAATATATACTTTAAATGAACGAGTTGTATCATATAGAACTTTATTTTGATAATGCTCATTATAAAAAGACATACCGGTTAAAAAGTTATTTTTTCAGCACAATCTATGAAAAGGCCAACAACCTAGTAGAAAAATAGGCAAAATGTATGAGCAGTACACTGAGAAGAAATACAAATATTCCCCAAGTTTGCAAAAAGATTCTCAGCCTTACTCATAATGAAAAAAAAAAATACAAATTTAAATGCACTAAGACAGTATTTTTCACTTCTGGGACTGGAGAACTCATCCCAAGCAGGGGGGAGGGCAAACCAAGACAACTCCAAGGAGGGTGTAAGGATTAATTTTATTTGTCAACCTGACTAGGCCAAGGTCGGGGGGGAGCCGATATCTGGTCCCACATGATTCTGGGTGTGCATATGAGTCTGCTTCTAGAGGAGATTAACATTTGATTCAGTGGATTAAGTAAATTAACCTACAGTAAAACTTGCCGGTGGAAGAACTGACTTTTGTGCAGTTAACCATTGCAGCAACTTCATTGCAGTTTATAAAGCAAAAGACAGGAAATGCAAAATGTCACAGGACACAAATAAATCATGGTAAAATAAACTATACGATGGAACACTGCGTACCTTCAAACAATATATGTTAAATGACCCCCCCACCATACTCCCTCTCTATGCAATTACAGGAAAATAACACCAAGACATCTTTTTTTAAAAATCTTTTTAAAAGATTTTTTTTAAGATTTTATTTATTTATTCATGAGACACACACACACCACACACAGAGGCAGAGACACAGACAGAGGGAGAAGCAGTCTCCATGCAGGGAGCCCAATGCGGGACTGGATCCCTGGTCTCCAGGATCACACCCTGGGCTGAAGGCAGCACTAAACCACTGAGCCACCCGGGGCTGCCCCCAACACATCTTTTAAAAGGAGAGGGCTATAGTAAACCATAGCAAGTTTCCTTTTACACGAGAAAGAAGGGAAATATTATATATACACTCTCATTTTTTGGTTGCTGTTCATGATTTTTTAAAGTTTTAATTTAAACTCTAGGGAGTAAACATACATTGTAATATTAATTTCATGTATACAGTATAGTGATTCACCACATCCATACATCACCTGGTGCTCATCAGAAGTACCCTCCTTCATCCCCATCACCTATTTCCCCCCCCCCCCCCCCCCACCTACCTCCCCTCTGTAACCAGTGTAATCAGTGTGTTCTCTACAGTTCAGAGTCTGTTTCTTGGTTTGCCTCTCTGTCTCTCTTTTCCCCTTTGCTCATTTGTTTTGTTTCTCAAATTCCACATAGGAATGAAATCATATAGTATTTGTCACCCTCTGACTGATTTTGCTTAGCATAACATCCTCTAGTTCTAGCCACATCATTGCAAATGGCAAGATCTCATTCTTTTTTGATGGCTGATAATACTTCATTGTCTATATTCACCATATCTTCTTTATCCATTCATCAGTCAAGGGGCACTTGGGCTGTTGCCATAATTTGGCTATTATAGACAATGCTGTTATAAATACTGGGGTGCATGTACCCCTTTGAATTCTGTATTTTTGTACCCTTTGGGTAAATACCCAGTACTGCCATTGCTAAATTATAGTTTTATTTTTAACTTTTTGAGGAAACTCCATTCTGTTTTCCAGAGTGGCTGTACCAGTTTGCACTCCCACCAACAGTGTACAACACTGTATCCTTGTATCTGTATCCTTGCCAACACCTGTTGTTTCTTGTGTTGTTGATTTTAGCCATTCTGACAGGTGTGAGGCAATATCTCATTGTAGTTTTGATTCGCATTTCCCTGATGATAAGTAGCATACATGACTCATTTTGCTTGTTTTTTCCCCCTTGTATTTTTATAAGGAAATATTGGAAGGATAATACAAGAAACCTAAGACTGATTACCTGTGTGTCAGATGGGGCAGATACCACTTTCCCTAGATCTTTTTAAAAATATTGATTTGATATTCAAACCACATTAGTGATCAGAGCATATTTCCCACTCAAAAAATAAAATATCGGGATCCCTGGGTGGCGGAGCGGTTTGGCGCCTGCCTTTGGCTCAGGCCGCGATCCTGGAGACCCGGGATCGAATCCCACGTCAGGCTCCAGGTGCATGGAGCCTGCTTCTCTCTCTGCCTGTGTCTTTGCCTCTCTCTCTCTCTCTGAGTGTGACTATCGTAAATAAATAAATTAAAAAAAATTTTAAAAAATAAAATAAAATAAAATAAAATAAAATAAAATCCCCTCCTCACCCACATGCAGTGCTTCTAGACAGTGAGCCCCAAGAGGGTGGCATTATTTTGTTCTATTTTGTTCATCTGTTGTATGTCCCCAGCCTGAGAAAGGTGAGGCACACAGCAGGTGCTTAAGAAACGCATTTGGGATGAATGGTTGAAGAGAGTGAGATTGGAAACCAACTAAAAGCGAGAAACAACAGGGACGCCTGCGTGGCTCAGCAGTTGATTGTCTGTTTTTGACTCAGCGGGTGATCCTGGGGTTCTGGGACCGAGTCCTGCATCGGAGTTCCCACAAGGAGCCTGCTTCTCCCTCTGCTTATGTCTCTTCCCTCTCTCTCTCTCTGTGTCTCTCATGAATAAATAAATAAAATCTTAAAAAAAAATACACAAGAAACAACAGAGAATGCTTGAAATAGATAAAGGTGCATTCAAATTGTATAATATCATAAAGCAGTGAAGGACGTAGGTCCAGACCAACTGATTTCCAAAATGTACTGTGAAGGGGGAGGGTAGGAAGCAAGTTCCAGAACCGTATACACAACTTAGTTTGGTGTCACTAAAAGAGAGCTCTAAAATAAAACTGTGTATTTCTAGATATACATAAGGTGTGATGTAAGAAGTGCAAAAAGTCTGGAAGAAGATCTTCCAACACTAAGGATGTTGGTTACTTCTAGAGAGGGGAGTTGGATGGAGGTGGGAAGGGAGGGGACGAAGGGGCTTCCAGGCAGCTTCCATTTATCCCCAAGAGAATCCATCCGTTGGGGAAAATGAATAATGTTAAATTAAAAAGAGAAGATGAGGGAACCCTGGGTGGCGCAGCGGGTTTAGCGCCTGCCTTTGGCCCAGGGCGCGATCCTGGAGACCCGGGATCGAATCCCACGTTGCGCTCCCGGTGCATGGAGCCTGCTTCTTGCTCTGCCTATGTCTCTGCCTCTCTCTCTCTCTGTGACTATCATAAATAATAAAGAAAAAATAAAGAAAAAAAAAAAAAAGAGAGAAGATGAGCACTTCATAGGCCCTACTCTACGACTTTCATTTTGTGAAAAGCAGGAAAGGAGGGTCTTAAGATCTATAGAAAGCAGCACAAAGGACAGAAAGGAGGGGCGCCTGGGTGGCTCATCCCCTTAAGCAGGTTAAGCATCAGACTCTAGGCTTCCCCTCAGTTCCCTCGCTGTCCTGGGAGGAGCCCTGCTTCCCCCTCGGGGCTCCCTGTGAGCCGCCGGGAGGTGCCCTCGTCTGCACTCACCCACACCCATCACTCCCTCTCGCTAAATAATACTAATAAGTCTTAAAAAGAAAGAAAGAGAAGAAACGATAGGGAGGGTAGGAAGGAAGGAAGGAAGAGAGGGAGGAGAAAGAAGGACCACCAGAAAGAAAAATACCCCCCATCGTTAGGGACCTGAGATTCCAGGCAAACCTTGTAAAGCTTTTTATTTGCATTTGAGACGGGTTCAGTGTTTCCTGCGCTTCCACGAGAAGCCACTTTACTGTGTGATCGAAAACCGTGATGAGGACGGACCAGAGCAGCGAGCTGCGCGGCGCCTCCCACCCCGACCCTGCGGCCGCCAAGCCGCCGCCGCCCCGGGCGGGGACCCCGAGGCTCGGGCCCCCTCAGCTCCCCCGGGCCGCGGCCGGCCGCCCCTCCCCCTCCCCCCCTCCCCTCCCCCCTCCCCCCACCCACACACTCGAAGCGCTAACGAGCTGCCCAGCGGCGACCCTGGGACGCAAATGGAGCTGTGGGTGGGCCCCGGGGGGGATGGGTGGGGGGCGTGGGCGCCCTCCCCTGCCCCCAGGACCCCCGGCACCCAGGCGGGGCTGCTGCGTCGGTGGGTTCCCCCTCCGCGCCGTCGTTTCCGCGTCCCGCCCCCCGCCGAACTTCCCCCTCCCCTGCCGTCCCAAAGCGAGTGATCGCAAGGAAATCGCTCGTCTGGCAGCAATGAGCGTCCAGGCAATTTCCCTCTTTCCCATTCCACACCAGTCTTGGCGGGTTGGCCCGCCCGGCAGGGGACCCGGGGCTGTTCCGGATCAGGGTTCGCGGACCTTAGGGAAGGTGGAGTGTCCTGCATCCCAGACCTATTGGAAGACCCGGAAGAAGGGGTTCATCAGTCTCTGGGAGAATCTGGGGAGGGAAATCTTGGAGCAGGTGGTATCTGACTTTGAAGGATAAGTGAAATTTTTCCATAAAGGAAAGAAGACCGGGCTGTATTTCAGGGTCAAGTTCAGAGTGGGAGCTGGGCTCCTGCAACCTCCAGGCATTGGAAGCTGATGTGTGGGTGCTCTAGGCATCCGCCAAAATGTCCCTTTGACACACAATGGAATATCCAGCCACAAAAGGGAAAGAAGTCCTGATACCTGCAAAGACAAAGATGAACCATGAAAACACGAAAGGAGCCTGACACCAAGATCACATAGTGCTGGATTTCATTCATATGAAACATCCAGAGTAGGCAAAGCTGTAGAGGTAGAAAGTAAAGTAGTGCTTGCCAGGAAGGCAGCAGGTATGAGAGGAGCCTGCTACTGGGAATGGGGTTTCTTTTAGGAGGGGATTTGTGGGAAATGTTCTGGAATTGCATCATGGTGGTGGTTGCGCAACCTCTTGTATATATTAAAAAACCACTGAATTGTATACTTTAAAAGGATGAATGTTATAGCACGTGAGTCATATCTTAGGTTTCTTTTGGGGGGGGAGCACTCGCAGGGGGCAGGGAGGGGCAGAGGGAAAGAGAGAGAGAGTCCTAAGCAGTCTCCTCCGCACTCTACATGGAGCCTGACTTGGGGCTCCATCTCAGCACCCTGAGATCACACCCTGAGCCAAAATCAAGAGTTGGATGCTTAACCATCTGAGCCACCCAGGTGGCCTTATAGCGTAGATTTTTTTAAATGGGGGAGGGTTATGAGCAGAACCCCAGGTGGATGCAGCATTGGCCTGGCTGCTGCCCGTTTTGCAACAGAGGAAAGTGTACCAGCTCTGGGCCACGCAGTGGGCAGGGCTGCAGCTAAGCCAGAACTCAGGTGCCCTGTGAGCATCTTCTCTGGAGTCAGGACTAGGTTTGATTTACCGCATCTCCCTTCCTAACGTCTAGCTCATGGCTGTGCACAAAGACAAGCGGTGAGTGGGGAAGGCACCCTGAGCAGGGAACAGTAGGAACAGATGCCCAGAGTCTGGAAGTGGAGTGAAGTCTTGAGGGAAGGAGCACAGAATTCATCGAGGCTTGTTTTTTTGTTTTTGCTTTTTTTAAAGATTTATTTATTTATTCATGATAGACACATAGAGAGAGAGGCGGAGACACAGGCAGAGGGAGAAGCAGGCTCCATGCAAGGAGCCCAACGTGGGACTCGATCCCACGACTCCAGGATCACGCCCTGGGTCGAAGGCAGGCGCCAAACCACTGAGCCACCGAAGGATCCCCTGTTTTTTTGTTTTTTAAATATTTTATTTAGGGATCCCTGGGTGGCTCAGCAGTTTAGTGCCTGCCTTTGGCCCAGGGCATGATCCTGGAGTCCCGGTATCGGGTCCCACATCAGGCTCCCTGCATGGAGCCTGCTTCTCCCTCTGCCTGTATTTCTGCACCCCGCCCCCCGTCTCTCATGAATAAATAAATAAAATCTTTTTAAAAAATAATAAATATTTTATTTATTTATTTATTTATTTAGAGCCCAAGAGAGAGCACCAGCAGTGGGGGCGACAGGCAGACGGAGAGGGAGACACAGGTTCACCACTGAGCAAGGAGCCTGGTGCAGGGCTTGATTGCAGGACCAGCCCAGGACCCCGGGATCATGATGTGAGCTGAAGGCAGACAGCTGCCTGAGCCTCCCAGGCGCCCCTTCATTGAGGCTTGTAAGCACAGCCTGGGTGGCTCCTTAAGTACAGATTTAGGAAGGCCTTCAAAGCAGGCCCAGTTTCATGGGTGTGCCACCCATGCTGTTACAAGAGCCAGCAATCAGAGTGGCCCTGTGGTTGGTTTAATGCTCAGCTGTCACCGTCCTCAAATGCTTAATCATTTTCAAACAAGAGTCTCTGCATGTTCATTTTGCCTTGGACCTGACAAATTATGCATCTAGGTCTGCCTGAGGCCACAGGGTGCATCAAAGTTGTTGTGACTCAGAAGGTGACCTTAGGCACACCACGAAGAAGGACAGACAGGAATGAAGTTTAAAGATTCTTGAGGAAGAATTTGTGATGGGTTGAGGACACGGAAAGGAAGGGCCCACTGGGAAGGGCATGCGGGAGCTCATACCCATCTACCCACCCATCTATCCACCCATTTACCCATCCATCCACCCATCTACTCACCTATCAATCATTCAGCTAACATTTCTGAGACCCAAGATGAGTTAGGTGGGGTTACAAAGGTTTCTACCTTTAGGAACTTATGCTCCATTGAAAATATAAGCTAGCCTTACCTACCCCATGCTAGGTCATGCACCCTGGGTCCCCCTCCTTGTTTTTTCTCCTTTGCCCTTTCTTTTCACACAAAAGAGTGAATTTGCTGCTTGTCTGCTTCTCCCACCAGAATGAGGGCTCCTGAGGACAGGGCTTGGTTTAAAGGCTCTATTACTGCAGAGTTCCAGTATCTAGAACAATCCTGGCACATTGGAGGTGCTCAGTACATATTTGTCTGATGAATGAATGAATGAATGAATGAATGAATGAAGAAATGAATGAATATGGTTCAGATCAGGGCTGGATTCAGATTTTTTTTTGAGAGAGAGAGAGAGTGAGAGAGAGAGAGAGACCACATGCACAAGCAGAAGAGGAGTGAGAGCCAGAGGGAGAGAGAGAGAGAAAATCTTAAGCAGACTCCACCCCCAGCACAGAGCGTGATGTGGAACCTGATCCCAGGACCCTGAGATCATTACCTGGGCTAAAACCAAGAGTTGCCCACTTAACCAATTGAGCTACCCAGGAGCCCCTAGATTCAGATCTTTTGAAAGCCCTCCTTGCTAAAAGGATTAGGGTGACTTCCTCATATGTAATTTAAAAGATACATACTAAAATGAGTATAAGAAAATCCTTCAGAGTTTTAATTTTCCCCTTGGTGGTTATTTGCTGCTTTCTTGGACATAAGAAATATAACACACACACACACACACACACACACACACACACACACCTATTTTCTCTGTGTCCCTGCTCCACTGGCCCCTGAAACTTGCCTTCTCTTCCTGGTGGGTAGCTCAGCCCTGTCATTTCACCTGGGGAGGGCCCCTCTGGTGAGGATTTGGGAGGATCAGAATGGGGTGTAGTGTGGCCGGGTGGGGGCTCACAGGGGAGCAAAGCTGGTGACGGAGGCAGGGCCAAAGCAAGAGGCTTGGAGCCATATCTAGGTTGAAAGGCAGATGGAGGTGAGCCAGAGAAGGCATCTGAGAACAGGTCCCAGCGGAGGAGGAAAACCTGGGACCAGAGTGACTCACAGGTTACAGGAGGAGAAGGTTCCCGGGAGAGGAAGATGAGGCAATAGTGAAATGTAGCACAGGCTTCCAACAGGATGGGATCTAGAGAAGGAGGCAACTGTGGTTTGCCAAGTGACCTCTGCTGGTCCAGGGAGCTTGTGGGTCACCACAGTCACTAATGAGCTTCGGGAGGACTCGTGCTGGAGGTGAAGGACAAGATGCAGGATGAAGGGGCCCCTGAGGATCTCACATTCTGCAGTCACTCCCCGGTTAGCTTGTTGCCTGGCATACAGCAGGTGCTCAATAGATTCTTAAAAGGTCTCCCACCCCTCCGAGATGAGTTGGTGTATTTGACCCTCCTTTTATTTTTTTATTTTTTAAAGATTTTATTTATTTATTTAGGAGACACACACACACAAAGAGAGAGAGAGAGAGGCAGAGACACAGGCAGAGGGAGAAGCAGGCTCCATGCAGGGAGCCCGATGTGGGACTTGATCCCGAGATTCCAGGATCAGGCCCTGGGCCGAAGGCTGCGCTAAACCACTGAGCCACCCAGGCTGCCCGACCCTCCTTTTATAAATGAGGAGGGCCTGCTAGGGACAGGAGGGGACAGGCCTGGGGCAGAAATTGGGGCAGGGCAGTGACCTGAGGCCCAGACGGTTTGTGGAGCATGGAAAGCAGATATGCTTGCTCTGGCTTAAACCTAGAATCTTCAAGTGTTTCCTGCTTGGGATAAGGACCAAAGGAACGTGTCATTGGACTCGGCAGAGCCAGTGCTTTTCTCAGGCCTTGATATTTGCAGTCATCCTAGGTCTTTTTTAAAGGAAAAGAAAATATGGAATACATTGGAAATGTGAGGATAACACCATGTATGAGTAGGAAGGTGCAGTACAAGCTGGAGGTCTTGTACAAATGGTCCCGCGGTTTGCCAGCTGCCCTGTGCTGCTCCAGGGGGCTCGTGGGTGTGGGTGCCCCCAACTCTTTCCCAGCAAGGTCTCCCCTAGTGTTGCATTGCTGCAGAAACGCAGGAGGATGCTATGGGCAAAAAAAGAGGTCCAAGCTGCTATCTCAATGTCTCTGCCTCTAAGAAGTTTGACCCTGGGTGGCCTGAGAAGTGAGCCCATTTATAACAAGAGACCCCAGAGTCCTAGGAATGTTTGAAGGCCCTCCTCTCTCATCCTTCATTCTCTGAGAGGCTTTGTACCAAGTGTCAGCTCTCGGAAAGGCATCCGGCTCTCATGCACAGTAATGTGTGTCGGATAGGATTTTCAGTAAGTCAAAAACAGGACTCTCAAATACAAAGTGAGCAAATGTCAAAGATTTAAATTTATCCGTGAAGGAAAGAAAAAAATAAATAAATAAATTTATCAGTGAAGGACCCAACAGGATGGTGGGAGGAGGAGGATTCTAGAGGCTGAGTCCAGAAGTTCTGACAGAGGAGAAAGCTGGAACATGATGGCTAGGGAACTATTTCGACTCTGTGAGTTAACAGAAAGTATGCATAGGGGCTCTGCCCACCCCCCCACCCACTCCAGCCCCTGCCCCACAGAGCTCCTGAAATCCTTGCAAACTCCTAAGCAATAAGAGCGCTGGCACCATCTGTCCAGGCGACTCTGGGGGGACCCCGGGCTGGGGGCTGGTCAGCAAAAAGACCAAGTCAGTATGAGAAGCTTGAAATTCTTGGCTGCCCCCTAGCCCCATTCTTCAGAAAACAGAGAGGGGCTGGAAATGGAGTTAGCAATCCCTCATGCCTACATGAGGGAGCCTCCAAGACACCCCAATAGCACAGGCTGGTGAATGTACCCACGCTTGGAGAGTGATGCATGCCAAAGCCATGGAGACAGAAGCTCCAGACTTGCCCTATGTGCCTCCACTGGGCTGTTCATCAGCATCTTTGTCATATCCTCTAATAAACCAGCAAGTCTAAGTAAGTGTGTCCCTGAGTTCTGTGAGCCACTCCAGCAAATTCCTTGGACTCCAGGAGGGGTCTTTGGAACCCCTGTAGAGGGTTGGCCAGAGCACACATAACAACCTGCTATCTGAAGTGGTGGGCACAGGGGAGCCTTTGGTGAGGATCAAGCCCTTAGCCTGTGGGATCTGACGCTATCTGGGTAGACCATGTCAGAATGGAGTTGAATTCCTAGACACCCTGCAGGTGTCTGAGAATAGCCTATTGCTGTGGGAAAAACCTCCCCGTGTTTGGTGACTAGAAGTATCAGAAGTGAAGTGCTATGATGGTGAGTAGATGAGTCACAGAGCAAACAGACACAGGGCAGGAAGAGCTGCGTTTTCCCTACACAGGAAGGTGGAAAAAAATCTGAAGTTTATCCTAAATAGGTACAAAACTCCTTAACATCCTACAGGGCAATGAAATCATACCTTTGAGTCTCTTTTCTTTTCTTTTTTCTTTTCTTTTCTTTTCTTTTTCCCTTCCCTTCCCTTCCCTTCCCTTCCCTTCCCTTCCCTTCCCTTCCCTTCCCTTCCCTTCCCTTCCCTTCCCTTCCCTTTCCTCCCTCCCTCCCTCCCTCCCTCCCTCACTCTCTTCCTTTCTTCCTTTTCCTAAAATTTTGTTTATCTGACAGGGCAGGCACAAGCAGGGGGAGCAGCAGAGGGAGAGGGAGAAGCAGGCTTCCCAGCGAGCAGGGAGCCTGACACGGAGCTCTGTCTCAGGACCCCAAGATCATGACCTGAGCCAAAGGCAGACACTTCACCGACTGAGCCACCCAGGTGCCCTGGAATACTTTTTTTTTTTCTACTTTTTTTTTTCCTCGCATCTAATGCAAAGGATTTCTGTTGGACAAAAATCTACTGGTTAACACATAGAATCTTCATAGAGTCTGGGGCCTGGTCGAGATACGTTTCCCCAGAGAAGAAGCAAATCCTTGGATGGGCCAGTTAGACAACAAGCCCATGAAATAATATTCAAATACCCTTTTGCCTTGTTGCCACATTTCAGATTATTTTTCTTAACCTGTGTGAGTCAGGAGTTTGTAAATGGCTTTGGGAGGTTCAAGAATTAAATTATTTACCATGGTTTACATGCGTGCATTTTTTCTGGGGAAAAGGTTGTAGCTGCCAGTAGATTCTCACTAGTGACCCTCCCAGCATAAAAGCCACTGACCCAAGGCGCTAGCTGCCCATCTTCTTCTCCCTCCAAAGCGGGGGAATTTCCTTCTTGACACAGAAGTCTTCTGCTAATGCTCTCACTTGGATTTCTAGGCACCTACTTGCAGGCGCTGTGGGGCAGGGGGGTCAGTCACCTCTTCCCTATATTTGAGGTCCCAGTGTCCAGGCTGGTGCAGTTCCAGCTAGGGACAGTCAAGCTGTCAACTTCCAGGAGTACCCACTGAGCTGTCACCAGCTTTGTGACCAGCACGCTGCTCTGGTCCCACTACAAGCTCAGGTCCAGGCCCCAGTGCACACTCTCCAGGCAGGCTGGGCTAGTTTGCGCAGACCTCGGACATGACCGGGATCTGAAGTCCGAATGGTGGCCCTTGAACTCTTCTGACATTTTCCATAAAGAGTTCCCAGATTTATTTAAAATAAAACTCTACAGTTCAAGAAGCCCAACTTTTTTATCCATGGCTGGCAAGTAATGCATCGGGTCTTGGCAGTCTGGACTTTGGAATAAACATCTGTTGAAAGAGTGGATGTGCCTCATGCTGATCGCAAGCTCTGGCTGACAATCATATCTGCATTTCTGATGACTAAACCAGGAAATAAGTTATTCATTGACTACATTTTATTGTTTATAAACAAAAGCTTTTATTATTTTTTTTAAAGATTTTATTTATTTATTTGACACAGAGAGAGAGCACAAGCAGGGGGAGCAGCAGGCAGATGGAGAGGTAGAAGCAGGCTCCTAGTAGGAGGAGGGAGGCTGATGAGGGGCTTGATCCCAGGACCCCGGAGATCATGACCTGAGCCCAAGGCAGACGCTTCACTGACAGAGCCACCCTGGTGCCCCTTAATTTTTAATTTTTGAAATTGAGGCCTACCATGCAGGTAGCAAGAACAGTAAGTGCATAATCTGAGGGATATAGAGCCCTGCATTTTCATATTACTCCACTGAGCCCGCCCGTGGCCTCCTTACTCTGTTTCTCAGTCACCCATCACTGCAATTATTATGCACATTTGTTATAGAAATCATACAGCAAGGGCAGCTGGGTGGCTCAGTCAGTTGGGTGTCTGCCTTCAGCTCAGGTAATGATCTCAGGGTCCTGGGATTGAGTCCCATGCCGGACTCCCTGCTTAGTGGAGCCTGCTTCTCCCTCCACCGTCCCCATACTTGTGCTCTCTCTTTCTACCAAATAAATAAACAACAAATAAATCATATAACATATAAATATTTTGTGTGTTTGTTTGGTTTTCTTTTATATGATATAAGATCTGTAGGATCCATCCACTTGTGTGTTAGCACTCTATTCTTTTTTTTTTTTTTTTTTTAAGATTTTATTTATTTATGAGAGACACAGAGAGAGGCAGAGACACAGGCAGAGGGAGAAGCAGGTTCCCTGTAGGGAGCCCGATGTGGGATTTGATCCCGGATCCCAGATGCCCTGAGCTGAAGGCAGATGCTCAGCCACTGAACCATTCAGGTGTCCCTTTATCCTTTTTTTGTTGCTCCTTATTGCTTTACTATATGGAGAAATCACAATATATTTATCCATTCTATGTTGATGGCCCCATGGGTTGTTTCTGGATTTTTGTCCATTTGAGTGAAACTTCTTTTTTTTTTTTTTTTAAGATTTATTTATTTACTTGAGAGAGAGAGAGAGAACGAGCACAGAGGGAGAGGGAGAAGCTGACGCCCCACTGAGCAGAGAGTCACCAAGTCCCAAGGGTGGGACTTGATCCCAGGGACCCGAGATCGTGACCTGAGCTGAAGACAGATGCCCAACCGCTTGAGCCATCCAGGCACCCCTAAGTGAAATTTCTGCAAACATTCTTGTACCAGACGTCTTTGCACAGACATGTGCTCTTATTTCTCTTCAGTGATACTCAGGAGCAGGATTACTGACTGGGTCATAGGGCAAGCCTATTCAAATAAGAATACCCTTTGGTTGTTACTAGGAGTTCCTGTCACTAGCACATGGTCGAGCTGTGTCTGAAACAGTTTGCTTGCACCTGCATGCTTTACCTCATTTTGTCCTTACCAAACTCCAGCGATGCTGGCTGAGCAAATATTATTGCCACTTGACGTGGGACTGCTATTATTTGCCCACTACTGACAGCAGCTCAAGGTTCAAGTTCAGAGGGTTTCAAAGCACTGGAGAGGAGAGAGAAGCACAGAACTCCGGGATTACAAAATTGTTTCCTATGGGAAGTGAGAGCTAAATTCTAGAAAATCCCACATGTTTTGGTATCAGAACCTGTTGGGAGCTGCCAGCAATGAATAAGGCTGGCAGGAGAGTGGGACTCAGCCGTGCTCTTGGCAGCCCAAGAGGGCCTACAAGCTTTTTTTTTTTTAAGATTTTATTTATTCATTCATGAGAGACACACAGAGATAGGCAGAGACACAGGCAGAGGGAGAAGCAGGCTCCATGCAGGGAGCCTGACATGGGACTTGATCCCAGGTCTCCAGGATCAGGCCCTGGGCTGAAGGCGGAGCTAAACCGCTGAGCCACCCACGCTGCCCCAGGCCTTACAAGTTTTGTATTACAATTGTTGTGCTATTTTAGGTTGGCCAATGGTATTCTTGGTATGTTGTGTGTGTATGTGTGTGTGTGTGTGTGTGTGTTAGGGGGATGTGTTTTTATTTATTATTATTATTTTTTAAAATTTATTTATTTATTCATGAGAGACATAGAGGCAGAGACACAGGCAGAGGGAGAAGCAGGCTCCCTGCAGGGAGCCCGATGTGGGACTGGATCCTGGATCCTGGGATCATGACCTGAACCGAAGGGTGGCGCCCAACCACTGAGCCATCCAGGTGTCCCACAGGGGAATATGTTTTTAAAAAAGAACTTTTGTCTTTTAGAAATCTGTACTCAAGAACAGGTAGACAGAACAGTAGGATTTCTGGATTTGCTTTAAAGAAATCCAGAGGCAGTGGCAGGGGTAGACAAAAACAAGCTTGGCCCTCACTTGATAATTGTTGAAACTGTTTTGCTTGGTTATCCAGGAGTTTATTGATTTCATTAACTTTTATATGCTTGAATTTTTTCATAAAAAGATATTTTTCGGGCAGCCCGGGGGGCTCAGCTGTTTAGTGCCGCCTTCAGTCCAGGGTGTGATCCTGGAGACCCGGGATCGAGTCCCACGTCGGGCTCCCTGCATGGAGCCTGCTTCTCCCTCTGCCTGTGTTTCTGTCTCTGTCTCTCTCTCTGTGTCTCTCATGAATAAATAAAGAAAACCTGAAAAAAAAAAAGATATTTTCAGAGTAAAAAAAGGGGGGGTTTCTTAGTGATAATAAAGACAGTACATGCATTTTTTTAAAAAAAGGTTTCTGTATAGCCACAATAGGCAGCTGCTATAGTATGTTCCATTCAAACTGGGGAAGAATTGAAAAAAGAACAAAAACAGAAACGGACCTTGAGAAAGATTACTCTAGTTTCTGAGGCCGACTCTGGGATATTTTTGGCCGAAAGAGAACACAGGATTCAAAAGGCCCGGAGCTCCCCAGAGGCCTAGTTCCTGGGCTTTTTATTAATAGTGGCTGCTAAGCGGCCCTGGGGAGCTGCAGTCTCGGGGAGCAGAGCACAGGAGGAGAATGAGGCCTCCATGCTCTGGCTGGAACTGCTGGCAGGCGTGGGCTTCCTTACCGTGGCCCAAGAGCCCAGTCACTGGGGCACAGGTGACTGTAGCGACCTGGTGGCCCCATGGACGGCAGTCCTGCCTTTGCCCCTGCCTCACCCGGCCTGCAAGGTGACACGGGGACCGTGCGCAGGGAGGTGTGTAAGGTCAAGGCCACAGAGCCCTGGGAACATACACAGCGCAGGGCTGATCCCAGAGGGGAGCACCATGGGACTTAAGTGAGGAAGAAAGTGACCTTGGGCTGGGACCTGCAGACCGCCAGCTGTTGTGTTCCAGGGAAAGGAGAGGGAAGAGCATTTGAGACAAGCCTGGAAAGCCTACTTGCCATGATTGTGGAGTAGAGGATGCAGGTCTCTGCAGGTGTGCCCTGGCCCAGCCCACCTGCTTTGGCAGGCTGCGAAATCTGGAGGGGAGGGGTGGGGGGTGTCGCAGCCTGGGATCCCTGGTGGGCAAGATGGGAGCCGGCAGTGGCGGGAAATCTCTAACTTCTAACTTCAGAGAAATGCAAATTAAAATAAATAGCATTATCTACACGCTCTCCTTTAGGACTGAGAAACATGAAGAGAGCGGATAGAGACAGACAGCACTGATGGTCCCTAGAGACAGGACTCCACTCCCATGCCTGGGTAGGAATAGATAGATGCCAGTAAGCTTCTTTGGGGCGGCTCTGCAAGTGACACCAATGTCACCAAAATGTCACAGGTGCCTGCCCTTTGACTCAGTTGCTTCACTACTAGGGATCTACAGAGAGAAATCAGAGCTCAGAGAGGCCCACTCACAGCCAGTGCAGCTTTATTTATACCCGCAATGGTGAAAAGGGGCTCTAAGGGCCGTGGGGCGCGTTCATCACCGAGACAGAGGAGGTCATCTCTGTATCTCCACAGGGAACCGTCGTCCAAGGGGGGAGCCAAGTGAAAACAAGAGTGTCACAAACAGCACAGATCCTGTGACTTCACTTCAAACAGCCTGGAGAGCGCACACCAACAGTTAACTGTAGTAGCAGCAGTGACGGGGGCGGGAACAAGAGAGAACTTTCATTTTCTCTTCTAAACCTTCCAGTGGTAACCACCAAAGGATACAGGCAGAAAGATGGAGGCAAGCATGGCCTTTTCATTGCCCAAAGAAGTCACTGAGCTCTAGGAGAGCCGGGTCTCTGTTCATAAACCTGGGGCCTTTACGGAGCACCTGTTACCTGCAGGGCCACCAGCTAGAGGGAAGGGAAGGCGCGGGGCGGGGCGGGGCGGGGCGGGGGGAACCGCTGCGCCCCTGACCTGAGCGCCCTGCGGCAGCTGCCGGCCCAGGCCCCGGGGGTCCGCCCACGCAAGGGTCTCTGGGTCACTCTGTCCCCACTACCAGCCAGGTCTTTCCTGGCACCTACACTGCTTTAGGCGCCTGAATGATTAATTTGCCAAATCTTACCAAAGCCCCCGAGGGAGGTGTTTTTCTCCCGGTTAGATGAGGAGGAAGAGGCCTTCTCAGAAGGGTCGCGGGAACTCGCAGCAGCGGGTTGGCTCCGCGAGCCACGCGGCCTCCGGCTCGCCTGAGCTGTCACTCCGGGGACAATGTCCGATTTGGGGATTTGGGGCGACGGCTCTGGAGTTAGACTTGGCTCCAGCGTCGGGTCCATTTTCTCAGCCATATGGTCATGCGCGAGTTAGTGATCCTTTCTGCAGCCCCGGCCGGGATCGGCTATTTATGGGGGCGCTTTGCGGATTAGAGGCGGCAATGGCTGTGGAGGGCTCGCGTGAACCCCGCACCCTGCTAAGCACTTTTACGGGCTTGGCCCACGGGAGTTGGCCCATTTTTCAGATGAAAAACCGAGTCTCCGGGCTGAGGATTCTCGCCCCGGGCCCCAGGCTGGCAGAGGCGTTGGCCGCGTGCCCCCAGCAGCCTCAGTTTCCTCACCCGACACGCTCCCGGGGGAGCTGCGGAGGCCCCGCCCCGCCCCGGTCCCGCCCCCCCCGCGGCCCCCCCCTCCGCCCGCCCCGCGCGGGGAGTCTCAGCCCCGCCCGCACCGCAGCCCCGCACGCTCCAGCCAATCGGCGGCGGCGGCGTCGGGTGCACTCGGCCTCGCCCGCGGCCCTCCAGCCCCCGGCTCTCGCTCGCTGAGCGCTCAGTGCGCCGCCGCCTCCGCCGCCTCCGCCGCCGCCGCCGCGCCTCCGTTCGCTGACTCGGTAAGGCTGGGCCGAGGCTGCGCCCGCGGACGGCGCGCGGGCCTGCGGGCTGCGGCGGGCTCGGGGGGGGGCGCGCGGGGACTGCCCGGGTCCCGACCCAGGCGGGGGCGGGGGGCCCCCGCGGCGCGGAGGGGAACCCCCAGCATCCCTCCACCCGGACGGCGGGTTTCGCCGGGAGCCCGAAACGCGAGCGCGGCAGGGACTCCTCACCTCCCGCCCCGGATCGGATCGCGGGGGGCGGGGGGCGTCCGCCGGGGGCCGGTGTGCGCGCGAGTCCCCGGTGCGGGTCCGGTGCGGCCGCGAGAGGGATGCTCAGCCCCCGGACTTGGCAGGATGCGCCAAGCCCGGGACTAGCAGGGCCACTGGCTTCTTTGCTCGCTCCTCTCCCCGTCCTCTCCCGGGAGTGGATTGGGTGTGAGGGTACGCCCGAGGGTCGGCCCGCCGGCGGGTGCGGTGCCGGAGCTGGAGGGATGCGCGGGTCTCCGGATTTGGCTGGATGCCCCCGGCCCGGGGCCACGAGGGGCGCCGGCTCCCACATCCGCTCATCCCACCCTTCTCTTAGGAATGGTTTGGGCGTGGGGGTCCGTCCGAGGGGCGGCGAGGCTGCAGGACGGATGCTCGGCCTTCTGGACTTGGCTGGGCGCCGTCCACCCGCTCTCGATCCCGCCGCATCCCTCCCCCCATCGGGGTAGACTGGGTCTGGGGGGCCGTCCTGGGGTTCCAGGCGGGAGCTAGAGGGACGCTGGGGCCTCAGGACTCCCCGGCGCGCCGTCCGCCCCCCTCCCCGGCTGCCCCCGCATTGCAGCCGTCGGGACACGCCCTTGACGCGGGGCTCCAGGCGCGGCCCCGAGCGTCCGCCGGGGACCACAGGGGCGCCCGGCCGGGGTCTCCGCTGGCGGACGCCCCCCACCCCCCGGTGAGGCCCTGGGTGCGGGGCAGGTGGGCGCCGAGCGTCCGCCCAAGGTCGCGCCCCCCGCCGCGCGGGGGTGGGGGAGGGGCGTCACGTGACCGGGTCCGGGCTCCCTGGGCCCGCAAGCCCCGGCAGGCGCCGTCCGGAGCCCCGACGGGTGCAGCCCTGACCTCCGCTCCCTCAGCGAGGCCACGACCTTTTCCTTTCCTTTCGTTTTGCTCGGAAAGGCCGTGGGTCAGCGTGTTTGTTGGCTTTCGTGAAAGCTGGAGGGAACCAAGGTGAGGGCCGACTTGAACACCGAGAGTTAACCATCCCGTATAATTAACCAGGTTCGGTGCAGAACACGCTTAAGCAGTCCCCGCTCAGGACAAGGCTTTCGGTTCCTCGGTGCTCCCTGGGTTGAATTATTTAAAGGGAGATTGTTGTGGGGGAACTGGTAACTTTGTAAGTTGCCGAATAAAATAGAAATCCGTTTAACCTTTTGAAACGTGTATTTTGTTACACCATCCTCTTGCACCGGCGTCGGGTTTCTGGCCATTCCAGATATTCAGGCGTGTTGATTTCCTCCCGAACCTCAAACTAAGGGATTAGAACGTGGCTGGACTCCCTGGTTTTTTTTTTTTTTTTATTTTGTGCCAGCGAACAGCACCCCTCCCAGCCCCCTTTCTCCGAAGTATTTAAGGTGACTCGCGGTGAGTGTGCACGGAGGACGACCTTAATGCAGATAGATGAGCTGGTCTTTGAGGGGAAGCAGGGTCTGGTGGGAAGGCCTATGGGGCCATCGCGTCCCTCGGAACTGAATGCAGCCTCAGACCGAGGGGTCTGGTGGTTGAGCCTCTGTGAGCCTGGGGGCTCCTCTTCGCCTCGAAACGACCCGTTTCCTTCCTGTGAAGCATTGCTAGACCCGGCCTCGCACCCTGAACTCCCATCTGTTGGAGTCCAACAGAAAAGGGCCACCTTTGGGGGCGCACATACTTTGTGTCAGGGTGGCAGAAACTGGCTTCCTGCGCAGGCCAAAATAAGCTTTCGAGTTGGTCCCGAAAACAAGTGGCCTAACCCGGAGGCCCAGGGAGTAAACCTGGCGTCCCCGCTGCTGCCGCCCTTGGCCCGACCCTGGACGCGCGGTAACCCAGCGGTCAAGCCTGGGCCTCCGGGGAGTCCTGGGGCCAGGGCCGCGCTGATGCAACCCGGCCCTTCGCGCCCATTCATAGAAACACTTCATTTTTCCTGGGGCGGGAGTCCCTTCCGGGCGCGCTTTGGGCGCCTGGGGCGCGGGGCTGCGGGCCGGCCGTGGGGCGGCAGCCGGCGCCCGCAGCCCTTCGGTGCCCTCGGGGTTGGCCACGCGGGGCCGGGCCTTCCCACGGACAGGCGCTGCGTGTCGCCGGGGGAGGAGGACGGGCTGCGCCGGCGATGCGCGCCAGCTCGCTCCGGAAGGTCTCTCGGAGCCGGGCGGGTGGAACAGGATCTGAGCGCCGGGGACGCGCCAGGCCGGGGGCGGGGCTCGGGTTAACCTTTCCCCTACTTTTCGCAGCCGTCACGTGACGCCCGCGGGGGGGCGGGGGGGGCGGGGCGCGGCGGCCGCAGCTGCCCGCGGCGCCCTCGAGGACGCGTTCCAGGCGAGCAATTAAAGACGCAGGCGGAGCTCGGAGGGCGGTGGGGAGGTGGGAGGCGGAAAGCGCGCCCGCTGCGGCCCGGGGCTGCTGCTGCACTTTGATCCGGTGCAGTTTTTCCTTTGTTGGAGAAAAGGTTTAGTCATTCTGCGTGGTTCTTACCGGCAGGCCAGAGTGCTGCTGCCGCTGCCGCCGCTGCTGCTGCTGCTGGTGCTCCTGGAAGCCTCAACTTCGCTTCCGGAAGAATTGGTGCTGTTAAGGCTAAAATAAAATTGGCATGTTCAGAGTGCGTGTCACAGATTCTCTGCTGGCTTTGATGGGGCCTCTTCTCTTTCTCCCCAGATGCTTGAGCCACTCCTGAGCAGCTCTTGCCAGCACTGTTCTGTTTGACAGATAAGTAAGGACAAGCACAGGGTCCAACATGAAGGCGGTGCTTAGGGGACCCAAGGATGCGCAGAGTTGGCCTCCCCTCCGCGCCCAGGTCCCCGCTCCGGGGACCACCCTCTCACAGTGCCTTGGGTGCCTGTAGAAAGAGTCTAGGCTGCACAGGGCGTGCTTTAAAAAAAAAAAAAAAAGGAAGAAAGGAAAAAAGATCTGGTAATTAACACAAGTAAAGAATATGTTCTTTTTGTTGATTTCTGACGCTTATGCCGCTTTTTGTGAACTTCACCTTTTACCCAGCGCAAATATGGGTGGACCTTGGGTTCCCAGCAGGCCCTGGGTGGAAGCCAACTGACCTTTTTGGGGTAAGGTGATCCTGAGCCTCAGTTCTCTGGAATGTCCACCTTTACTTTCCTGTAACGTGGGTTGTTTTTCTGCCTGTTTTTGGAAGTCAACAATTGAAATTTTGCTGCTGCCTTAGGCTTGCCTCTCTCAGTGTACAGTATATTTGCCACCGTGGAAGGCTGCGAGATTGCACAAGATTATCAACTAGTTGTTGGACACCAGGTAACTCAGGTAAAAAAAGAAAGGACTCCATACCACCAATGCTGTGGGTTCACCACCCACCTGTCCCCGCGGAACCTGAGTGTTCTAGATTCTTTCTGACCGTCCCTGAGTGCCACCTGCTACCTTTGCTTCCCACGTGACTCTTAAACTTGCCTTCCTGCTGATTCCTGTGACCCAAAGTGGCCTTTCAGATATTAATCCAGAGAAGAACATTTGGGATCCGTTCTCCCCTGGATTGCTGCACTTTTCTGATGCGGTGGGGTCCTTAGGGGCTGTGAAAGTCTGTGCCAGGGAAGCAAGCAGCAGACAGAGGAAGCTGTTACGTTCTTCCACCTGCCCGGTGCCCTTGTTTTGCCTTGTGACTGTGCTCAGGGATGTCTGGATGGGAGACCTGCAAGCTCCATACCTCCCACATCAAGGGAGGGACCAGTGACCTCCTCTTCCTACCAGTCTACTGGCTTCCTCCTGAGTCCCGAGGAGGCTGTTGATCCCCAGCGCACCCCTGTCTGGTCACCTCTTTGTTTCCGTGCCCTGGTGAGAAATACGGCTCCATGCAGATGGGACTCGTCCAGTTTCTGAGGAGTCAAGTTCTGAGGGTTAATTCCTTCTCTTTAGAAGCCCTGGCACCTCCTCCCACTGCCCCAGTAAAAGGTAATACGTGTTTAGGTTAAAAGCAAACACAAAATAACCTTGCCTTTAAGAAGTTTTCTTAGGCTGTAACTCTGACTTTACATTTTATGAAAGTCTTCCTCATTTATGAGATAACGCATCTGTCACTAATTTTCCTAAATGTCAACTCCTCTACTGCCCTTAAAAAGATTTAACGTGAAGAGTTTTGGTTTCTTTCTATTTTTTCAAAAACACTCTGTTGTACAATGGGGGGTTAAGGTTAGGGTACGATAAGGTGTACTAGAAATGGATCAGCAGCGCTCCTGCAAGCTGAATACCAGAGTGAGGAGGTCGGTCTGGGAGGTATCTGATGCTGGCAGGGCGTGCAGGGAACGGGGAGAGGGGGGAGAGGGGTCTAGGAAAGAAGTAGAGGGCAGATACACGTGGAAACCCACGTTCCTGGAGCATGGGACCGTAGTTCGGAAGGTACAGTGTGTTCCTACATACTGTGGTGTCAGGCCTATTACTTGATGTGAGGGGGACATATTCTGCATACTTGATGTGCCAGGAAACGATGTTAGGATAAGGCAGTGACATTTGTTCAAGGCCTCCCTCTCTGTCTCCTTGTCTCCCTGTCTCCTACACGCACGCGCGCGCGCGCGCACACACACACACACACACACACACGGCTAAGTGGCAGAGCTGGAGTTCGAATCCAGATCTGTGTTCTCCAAACCTTGTGCCCCGTCTGTCTCCCTGTCCCAGGCTGCTTCCCAGACCCCTGTGCAGGCAGTGTTGGGTGTTAGCATTGCCCCCACCCCACCCCCCTGGATATGACACTGAATCAGCCTTATATGTGTTTCTGGATTTCCAGTTCCTCATCTGTAAAATGGTGCCTCTGACACCTGTTGATTTGTCTCATGAGTGGGGAGGATCCAGTAAGAGGCCAGATGTGAAAATAGTTTCAAGGGTATGAAGTAGGCATGAGTTTTAGCAAATAATACCATAGCCTCAGGCATGTTTTATGGATAGGACCATCCTCTCCAGGCCCTGAGCTGGAACTGGGGCTTGGCAAGGTCAGCGGCATCTCTGGGTGCAAGAGTGAGGAGCGTGCGAGGGAAAGCCACCTTGCCCTTGGTGTCAGGAACATTTGTGGGAACGATATCTTGCTCTGAGCAGCAGAGGTTCAGGGATCTCTTTTGGGTGGAGGCATGCTTCTTCCAGCAGAGGGGCCGCCATCGGCATGGCTGGTGACACAGGTGCTTATGGATCTGCATCTGGAGAAAAATACTTGAGCGGAGCACAGATGATTGGGGCCTGGTGAGGCATTTTGTATTTTCTTCATAAAAACATGACTCTCGGTGACCTTTCCCGAATTCTTTTCTCTTGCGTGGATCATATTTCTTTGTATTTTTCTGATTGGCCATTATTTACTAGAGTGGGCACGATATCAGGTGTACATTTGAATTTGCTTTATTTTTATGCTAGCTCTGTGGGCAGAAGTTGGGTTTTTCCGGAGCCATAAAACAAACTATGATGATTGAGAATTCCCTCTATAATCTGCCTTGACTCAGCATCCTTACCCCATAAACGTGAATGGTGCCCCGTGAAAGACCGTGCTGCAGGCTCTGCCCACAGTGTCTCCTCTGGAGAGTTTTTCCAGGGTTGGAGGCCCGAGCATCCTCCCTGGTGAGGAGTACGGCCTGTGCTGTTGGAGACCCTGCCTGGTGTTCCACGTGGCTGCTAAGCCGTTGCTTCCTGTGGGTAACCTTTCCTCAAAGGATTCCCACCACAGCTGTTGACCCGCTAGATGAGATGGGCCGCCCTTTGCCGGATTTTAATAGCAGGCTGAGCCCACTCCTGTGCGCGCGTGAATTGTGCAATTCAGTGGAGAGGCTGGTGCCTGTGAATAATTTTAGCGTTGGCACCAATCGTGTTTGTAGTTACTGTAGTTTTATTGCTGACTGCAATCACATCGTTTCGGTTACAACAGGATGACCTAATTTTATATTTGTGTAGCTTTAGGAATCTTACGTGGAACTTTTAATGGAGTACCTACCACTTAACTTGGGAGGTAGGCACGTGGTGTTTGGAGTTGGACGTGGGTCTGCTGGCTGTGACCTTGGGCAGGTGTCTTGGCACCTGCACGTTGATCTGCCCCTTGGTAAATTCTGTGCCCCTTCCCTGGGTTCTCCTGGGAATCAGATGGGTAACGCGGGTGAGACGCGGGTCATGTTGTCCAGTAGCCACAGTTTGGTAGAAGGAATATTTTTGTGTTTTCATTGTTAAAAGCACAGGAAAGAATCTGCTGCATTTGTCTGTCTGCCTACCTACCTTTCTCTCTCCTTATCTGTTGTTTTTAAGGTTAGGTTGAAAGACCTCTGACAGCAACTAATTACATATTTTGGATATCACAGGGCAGGTTTTACTGTTTGTTTATTACGGAGGTGATTTCCATATCTGAATTTACCCCCCGGGCTGTTTTGGAAGCCGGCTAAGCACTTTGCATTGTGCTGACCTTTTACCTCCTTTCCTTAGCCAGCTGCCTGCCCCAGAATCCTGGCGGATGGGGGTGGCACTGGGCCAGCTCCTCCTGAAGGGTAAAGGGACTAGCTTAGGGATGGCTGATGTTATGATTGCTGGCCGCTGACCTTGTGTGAACAAATTATGGTGAGGAAGAGTTGATGGAGGAGGAGGACAAAGCAGGCACATATGAAAAATGAACTACAGAACAATTTTTTTGTCCAAAGATGGGGTGAGTGGCATTGGGCAGTTATCAAAATTAAAGTAGTCTTACTGAAACTAAAGTATGTGTTACGTCAGCCCCCACCCCCCGCCCCCAGCATTCACTTGGCATTAAGTGTTAGAGAGCTGTCTGTCTGTGGTCCTCAATGGATTCAGAGTAGAACAAGGATTTGTGTCCTGGAGACACTCCTCACTTCCGTTGGGAGATTAAATGAAAGATTTTTTTAAAGTTTTTAAAAAGGTTTTTATTTATCAGAGAGAGAGGGAGGGAGCATGCACATGTGAGATGGAGAGGCTGACTCCCCGCCGAGCATAGCCTGACTCAGGGATTCGATCCCAGGACCCTGATATCGTGACCTGAGCGGAAGGCAGATGCTTAACCAACTGAGTCACCCAGACGCCACCTAAATGAAAGATTTACAAATGAAAGTCACCTTCCAGCCTGTGTGGGGAGAATCACCAGCTGAAACCTGGTGGAACTCGGTTCTCTGGGAATGTGGGGTCAAAGGCAGCCTGCAGAAGGGGAGTTTGAAGCTAAGTGTGAACCCAGAAGATGGGAATGGAGAGAGAGCAAAGGCATCCCAGCTGTGAGTTGGAGTTAGCAGGCTCTCCCGGCCAAGGCCCAAGTGGGGGTCTGGCTTGGGAAGCTGTAGGAACAGCCGCATAATAGACCAGTGATGTGAATTTATAAAAATTGCCATAAATAGGTCGTTGCTCTCAACTCGGATCTTGGTGTCTTTCCGAGAGCAGATTAACATAAGATGCTTAAGTTCTCTGGTGCAGACCTTGTAGACTCTCTCTCCAGTAGTGGGCTTCATGATTTTTAAAGTAGCACGTCACATGGTTCCCATGCTCAGCCTGGGGGTGCAGCGCCCAGGTGTGTTCCAGGCCGGGAGGTTCATGCAAGCTCACGTCAGCTGGGGCTCCCAGGTGGGCACTCTCCACCAGAGGCGGCCAGAGGTGGTTTCTGCCGTGCCAGGAAAAATAAGCAGGTCCACAGCCCCACAGCATGCCAAGCCACATAGACCCAGGGGGCTTTCTTTCTATCTTCAGCACTTTGGGTAAATTTCTTCACGTCTCAAGTGCCTCAAGTGGCCACTTCCTGGTTTACCCCTAAACTGGTCTGGCAGGTGCACAGCAAGAGGTGGCCTGACATCAAGAATAGTCCCCAAGGGGCCTTCCCCCTAGCACAACCAGGGCTTCTGGGGGAGGAGGAGCCAGCCTGTGTTCCCAGAGGGTGCGTCTGCTGTCACTCTCTTCCCTCCTGCTCAGATTTCTTGTCAGGGCTTCCGGTGGAGATGATTCGAGGGAAATAATGAGTGACCCAAAGGGGAGTAAAGCTCTCTTTTATGCTTTTGTGGTTTCTTTGCAGCCTCTCCCTCTCCCTCGTCTTTTCTGCTTTTCTCGCCGGTACAGGTGTTTTCTCTAGCCATGTGAGAACTCGGAGTGCAGGTGCGCATCCTGCTGAGCAGGAGGTGGATCCCAGCAGTCATGCCCTGTAAACTTTGTTCCCAGAGAAGCCACCTCTTTCCACCCAGGTAGATAGGTGCTCAGGTGAGGATGGTATGGTGGCAGTGGGGGTGAGGGGCAGCATACCTTTCCAGACTATCAGGTTCTGGTGCTTGCACCCAGCACAGGGGTGAGGTGCAGCATGAGGACACTCCAGCCTGTGTGCATGCCTGGGCCTAGCAGGCAGTGGCGGTGTTAGGGAGGGAGAAACGGGGAGGGTGTGTGGAAGGTGACGGGATGAATTTGCGGTTGACTAGCTTTGGTGTCAGTGGAGGTGTGCATGAAATGGTGAGTTGTGTGTGCAGGGAGAGGTTAGAGCCCCAGGCAGGGTCCTGCGGGGGGCTGAGTCCTGGGGTGCAGAGGGGCTGGAAGAGGAACCAGTGGCCCCCAGCTCAGAATCCTGAGAATCCCTAAGAGGGGCGAGTGGCAGGAGCAGAGAGATTGTGGGAAGGTGTCTGTGCCCGGTCACCTTGTCCAGGAGTGAGTGAGGCCAGCCCATGGACACTAACAGTTTAGTTGTATGTCATAGATTGGACACTGCAGAGCCCAGTGACAGCCCCAAGGGGCAGGGAGGGAGGTATGGCCTGCCCTCTCCAGGGCCACTGTGCTGTGGCCTTCACTGTTGTGCTGGAAGGTTGGTTGGAGGGATAGTGAAGAGGCTGTCGATCGTAAGTGGCCTGCATCCACACGCAGGCCTGGCCTGCCAACTGGCCCAGGGCCCTTCCTCTTCCAGGGTGTTGGGGTTTCCAGCTGTGCTGACAGAATGACAGGACAGCCTTGCCTGGCCAGGGTCTCCCGGGAGGCCAACCCGGGAACGGAGAGTTCAGAGACTGGGCAGTGTCACATGGACACAGCAGGTTCATCGGTACTATTCCAGACTGTGTGTGCAGCATGTATGATTGAAAACTTTTAGAACAGAAGACAGCCTTGCCGTGTAGTACAGTGACGTTCACTGGGGCTCTTTTGAGGTCCCCTGATTCATAATTGTCCATGAATTAATTGATGGCTTGTCTCCTTCCCCTGGGCAGGTTGCCTCTTTCCAGCCTCCGGCGTGGTTGGCCTCCCCTCCAGCCTTTGGGAAGTGACGGTAGCTGTGCCTATATCAGTTACTCCGGCTGTCCTTCTGGGGAGACGGGGAGGCAGGGCAGGCGGGCAGGCTTCACCCACACCCACCTGGGTGAAAGGTGAGGGTGTGCCCCGCTTCCGGTGCAGAGCGAGCAGTTCCTGCCAGGGTGCAGTAGGTCAGGGGTGCTGGGATCCCACAGACAGTCTTTGTTGTTGTTGTTCTAGGTGTAGTTGGGTGGGTCGGTAGATATTCTTATGTTGTGGACACAGTGGAATGCAAGGGCAGGCTTGTGGGCAGACAGCAGCCCTGGAAACAGACCCCTCCTTATTTGACTTTGTCTCCATGCCTGGTTAAGGGGCCCAGCCATGGCTCTGTTGAGGCTGGCTCGTGGCTCGTGGGGCTCAGGGGTGAGGTGTCCCCAGAAGGCAGACACACTGATGAGCTCACAAAGGGCCTGGGAGCTTTGAAAGTTCATTCCTGAGGGTCAGATGTAGCGCTGAGCTACAGTGGACAGGTATTTTATTTTGTTAGATACGTTTTAAGAAATCATGATTTTTTTTATTTGAGAGAGCGCGCGCACGAGTAGGGGAGCTGCAAGCAGAGGGAAAGGGAGAAGCAGACTCTGCTGAGCAGGGAGCCCAATGTGGGGCTCGATCCCAGGACCCTGAGATCACGACCAGAGCCAAAGGCAGGTGCTTCACGGACTGAGCCACCCCGGCGCCCTATTTTAAGAAATTATTAAGAGAGAATCACAAACGTACAGGAGAAAAGAGCCCAGCATAGCAGACCCCGATAACGGCCGCTGCCCGACTTCACCAGTTCCCACCGGTGGCCAGCTTCTACCTCTGCTCCTCTGTGCGCTCCACCCCCAGGGATCTTGAAGCTGACCCTAGACTTGACGAAAGATGAAATTGCATTGATAAATACTTCAGCACGTGTCGGTAAAAGATAGTAGCTCGTTTAAAACATAACCACACTATCCTATGCCACCTAAAAATATTTAACAGTAATTCCTCGATGCTATGAGCTGACAGTTGTTTGGAGGAGGAGTCCTCATTGAGTGGGACACTGATGGCCCTGCCCACCTGCCTTACCTGTTTGGGAGAGAAGGTTTAGGCACATGAAGGTTGAATAGATGACACTTGAGTTTCAGGAGGCTCGAGAGGCTGCATTTTAAAAATAGCAGCTTTAGGGGCACCTGGGTAGCTCAGTGGTTGAGTGTCTGCCTTTGGCTCAGGGCATGATCCTGGGGTCCTGGGATCGAGTCCTGCATCAGGCTCCCCTTGAGAAGTCTGCTTCTCCCTCTGCCTGTGTCTCTGCCTCTCTCTGTGTGTCTCATGAATAAATAAAGTCTAAAATAAATTAAAATAAATTAAAATAATAAAATAAAATAAACAACCGCTTTATGGCGGTATGACTTCACCCACTGTCCCTATGCCCACCCAGAGCATGCACTTCAGTGGGTTGAATCCATTCACACACAGGGGCACCCAGCACCATCCCTCCCCTCGGCCATCCACCCCACTCAGTGGTCATGTGTACCCCAACCCCCAGCAAACACTTCTTCCTTCTGGCTCTGTAGATTTGCCTGTTCTGGACACTTGACATAAATGGAGGTGTACAGTATGTGGCTTTTTGAGTCTGGCTGCTTCCTTCCTATAGTAGGATATCCTCAAGGTTCATGAGTGTGGTAGCGTGTGTCAGGTGCTTCACTCCTTTTTAATAGTAAAGAACATTCTATTGGATGAATAGGCCACATTTTCTCTACCCATTCATCAGTGGAAGGACATTTGGGCTGTTTCTGTTTTGTTTTTGTTTTTTTTTTTGTTATTTGAGTAATGGTGTTATGAACCTCTGTGTACAGGATGTTGGGTGGACACGTGTTTGGTTCTCTAGCATGGACACCGGGGTGTGGAAGTGCGGGGCTGTGTACTAACACCATGTTTTGAGAAACCACCAGACTGGTGTCCATAGCAGCTGCACTGTTGTGCATCCCCAGCGGCAGCACATGGGGGTTCTGGATTCTCCACCGCCTTGCCAGCACTTGTTACCCTCCATCCTTTGGATTCTAGCCATCCTGGTGGGTGTACAGTGGCATTTGGCCTCAGTGTTGATTGGCATTTCCCCGACAGTGATAGGAGGTAGCATTGAAAGCATATATTGTTTTTCTTTTTCTTTTTTTTAAAATATTTTATTTATTTATTTATGAGAGACACAGAGAGACACAGGCAGAGGCAGAAGCAGGCTCCATGCAGAGAGCCCAACGTGGGACTTGATCCCGGGTCTCCAGGATCATGCCCTGGGCTGAAGATGGCGCTAAACCACTGAGCCACCTGGGCTGCCCCTTCTTCTTCTTCTTCTTCTTCTTCTTCTTCTTCTTCTTCTTCTTCTTCCTTCTTCCTTCTTCCTTCTTCCTTCTTCCTTCTTCCTTCTTCCTTTTCTTCTTCCTTCTTTCTTCTTCTTCTTCTTTTTTTTAAACGCAGGCTCCGTGCCCAGCATGGAGCTTGCACTCAGGACCCTGAGATCAAGACCTGAGCTGAGAGCGAGGCGGACGCCTAACCGTTGACGGAGCCACCCAGGCGCCCCTGTGATTGTAAATGTTTTTAAACACGAGTCTGTGGATGCCAGGACAGAGGGTGGGATTTTCACTTACTAGATTTGCACAGGCAGTTCTTCAAACCTTTGTCTGCAGATACTGCAAACCTGGTTCTGCAGATACTGTCTCGCCTGCCTCCCTGACAGAGGTCAGACCCCTGAGCAAACACTGGACCCACACCTTCAGATAGAATTGACTGCAGACGCTATGTTTAGGTTCCATCTCCTGCCATTAATAATCCCTCACATCTGTATAAAGCCCTGGAAAGAGCTTATAAATCATCCCGAGGGTGGCCAGTCCGTAAGTTTGTTTGCATGCTTCACTCTCTGCAGAGTGATCTCTGTGACACCTGCCTCCTGCCACATGTGTAGCCTGCAGTCTTTGTGGGGAGGGGTTAAGAGGTGGCCTTGAGGCGCTAGCAGAATCCTTGAGCCACCTGGATAGCTTTTTGAGAACAGGATTCAGAGCTGTTGAGGTGCCCTCTTCAACATCCTGCATTATCTGCAGGAGCCCTTTGCTTGGAGATCTTGCTGCTTTCAGACATGGGATCTGTTTCTTCAGAATCGGCCAGGCTAGGGAGCTTGGCTCCATGCCTGCTGAATAACACGTAGATAACCATGAACACTTTGCAGGTTGCGTTAAGCTAAGGTGATTCCCAGTGGATTGAGTTTTGCCGACTTGCTCTTTGCCTCCATGATCATGAAAGCAGGTTGTGTGCTGACTCTTCCCAGGTGTGCCCAGGTGTGCCTGTCCCAGCCTCTCCCTTTGCCCCTAGCCACGTCACATGTGGTTAAGTCCACACACCACTCCTCTGCTCCCACCCCCGACTTGTCGTCCCCAGGCAGAGACTCTCCTGTGTCAGGCAGTGGCTCTTCTGAGCCAGTGATCAAGCCTGAAGCCCCAGGGTGCCTCTGAAGCCTGTCTGGCTGGAGCGGGTTATCCTCCTCACCCCCACTCATGCCACTTTGGGCCACTGTCTCCTGGAAGACTGACTGCCTCTACTTCTTACTGGTCTCACGCCCTGCCCTGCCCACCATCCATACTGCAGCCAGAGTGGTCTTCTGTCTGTTAAAGACTTACTCATTTGAGAGAGCATGTGAGAGAGCATGAACGGGAGATGCAGAGGGAGAGGGAGAGGAGAGGGAGAGAGAGAATCTCAAGCACACTCCCCACTGAGTGCAGAGCCATACATAGAGCCTCATCTTGCCACCCTGATACCATAACCTGAGCCAAAACCAAGAGTTGGATGCTTCCTCAACTGAGCCACCCAGGCGCCCCCAGAGGGGTCTTCTTGAGACAGAAACAGTAACTTAAAGCCCCTGGATGCTCTTCCTTCACCCTTAGCATAAAACCCAGCTGCCTCCCCTGGCTGCCTGTGGGTCATCCTCTCTGACCATAGCTGCCTGCTCTTGACACCAGCCACCCTGTCCTTGACCTGCCCTTGACCTCTGCCCAGAGTCCTGTTTTACCTTTGGGCCTGAAAGGCTTGCCCTCCAGCTGATCCTTCTGGGCTTCCATGTCATCTAGGAGGTCCCCTCTTGGACCCTCTCTACTTTTTGGCCTCCCTATGTGAGCTCTAGAGGGGCAGGAGGAGGACTTTACTGCCAATGTCTGCATCCTCCCCGTGGCTGGCATGTGGGAGGCAGTCAACAAACGCTTGCCGAAGGAGCAAATAAATGCAGGCCGCATGCCTCTCTGGGCCTGTAATGGAACCATTTGTTCCAATTAGCCGAAGACTAATAGCTAGTTTGGCTTTTGTAACTGGGCATCTTTGAAAGCATGACACCTGTTTATATTGGTAGGTCCTCCTCCCACTCAGTAGGCTTCAGAAGGTAAAAACAGGAGAAATTGTGATAAGAAAACATACAATTTTGGGTTTTCATTATAGTTCTTGGTAGCTTTTCCCCCTTCTGTTAGCTTCCTTTTTATTGTGGGGCATCCGGTATAGAGCTTAGGAAGAAGGAGCATGGTCCCGGGGCTCCAGGAGGTAGCAGAGGGGCTGGCTGTGCCGGAGGGAGCCGTGAGGTGCATCCTGAGTCCCCAAGGAAGAAGACAGGAACCATGAGGAAGGGAGCCGGAATAGACCTGGCTCTGAAGCCGTTGAAAGGAAACACACTTTTATTGGTTGAGGCAGGGCAGCTAGCCTGAGCAGAGACACCCATAGACACCCACTCCGGAGGATTCTCTGTGTCTCCTTTTCATGGAGTCTTCAGTGGCGCCTGAGCCGGTCTCTCAAGACAGCAGCCACATGCATCCCCCAGAGTCCAGTGCTCCTGCCTGGACACAAGGGGTTCAGGGCCATCAGGGACTCATCTGTGGACTCTCTGGGTTTCTTCTGTGCCAGACTCCAGGAGGTTGGTGGGTGGCAGTGAGATTGGCAGGTGGCTAAACGGCTGCCAACTTCCTGGGTCAGCTGGGTGTGGCCTGGAGGCCTGATGGTAGGGGTGGGGGTGAGGTTCCACTCCTGGACTCCACCGGCCACCCCGGGCCTCTGAGCAGAGGGGACAGTGGGCTGGGTAGTGCTGGACAGGTCGGGGAGGGGCCAGTGGCCCCTGGAATTGGGTCTATTAATGGAATATGAAGTTTGTTAGATGGCTGGGAAAGACTAAATTCAGAACACATCCCAGGTCCAGGTAAGGGCTAATACCTGGTAAAATGCTGGTTGTGTCACACTGTCCCCTTCTCCTAGGAGATTGCCGAAGATGGCGGAAGCTCACCAAGCCGTGGCCTTCCAGTTCACTGTCACCCCAGACGGTATCGACCTGCGGCTGAGCCATGAAGCTCTTAAGCAAATCTATCTGTCTGGACTACATTCCTGGAAGAAGAAGTTCATCAGATTCAAGGTTTGTGGATCCTTGTTTAAATCTATGTGGTGCTCACGCTAGCACCTGAGAATGCGTCTGGGTGCTGGTGCAGGATGGGTGTGTCAGTGCTGACGGGCACGGGGTTGGTACTTCATCGGGACTTATGAAACACTTCCACATGTACTGGCTCACTGAGTTCTTTTACTTTTATTTATGTATTTATTTTAAAGATTGTATTTATTTACTCATGAGAGACACACAGAGAGCCAGAGACATAGGCATACGGAGAAGCAGGTTCCATGTGGGGAGTCCAGTGCGGGACTTGATCCCAGGACCCTGGAATCACAACCTGAGCCGAAAACAGACGTTCAACCACTGAGTCACCCAGGTGTCCCAGGCTCACTGAATTCTTGAAGAAATTCTGTAAGGCAGGCAGGCTGGTTTGGCACCCTGTAGGCAGGTGAGGCGGTTGTTCAGGGAAGCAAAGACTAAAATCCACGTCTCTGAGTTCAGAACTCTTTACACCTTGGAGAAGGAGGATCGTTTCCAGCTGTACGAATCGCAGTGAGTTTATCTAACAGATGCCTCGCTGATAAGACAGTCAGATGTTGAAATATATGCATGTAAATTCAAATAGAGTTGACTTCACATGTTCTCAATTCTGTTTACCTGAAAGACTGGAAATTTATTCACTTTTTTTAAAGATATTTTATTTATGAGAGAGAGCACGCACATGAGCAGGGGGAGGGGCAGAGGGAGAAGCAGACTCCCTGCTGAGCAGGGGGCCTGACTACAGGGTTCCATCCCAGGACCCCAGGACCGTGACCCAAGCCAAAGGCAGACGCCCAACCGAGCCACCCAAGCTTATTTTTTTTATTCAAGCACAAGTCTCGTTTTCCACTTAATCATTATTTTGAAAATCATAGGAGGAATAAGATGCATGTTTGGAAAGAATTCAAGTGAGATGACAGTTCATCAAGTTACCTGCCGCAAGGAATGAGGAAAACTCATAACCGTTTATTTATTTTCCAGTTTCCTTTTCAGAGGGTGTAGCTCAGACTAGCGCTGTTGAGAAGGCCAAGGAGCCAGAGTAGGTGAGAGCAGTGACTCAGAAGGGCGACAGGCCCCCTGGGAACCGGCCTGGCTGGGCAGGTGCTGCCCCGGGTGGGGGTGGGGGTGGGGGTCCCCGCACACGGCCCTGGCAGCTCCCGCGGTCGAGCAGGCGCCACCTACAGGGGTAAGCGCGCTCTGCCACCTGACCTTCCCGAGAGCAACACCTTTTACCGCCAAATCCAGGGAAAGAGAGACTTGGGTGCAGAGCTGTGGCCATGTGTCCTTGCACCCCAGTGGAAGTGTTCTTTGGTTTCAAAGACCTTGTAGTACTGCTGGCAAGACCAGTGGATAGGAAGAGAGAGGATCAATAGTGCATGGCTGCACCTGACTGCATGGTTACAGAGGACCATGTGGCTCGGAGCTGGAGGGGCCGCAGGGGGAGGCTGGGGTGAGTGGGAGACCTCTTATCTGGACCCTTCTTGCCTTGGTTTTAATGTAACGTAATACATGTATGTGTCTTCACCTTAAAAGAACGTTTACTTCAGAGAACACCAGGAGAAACCCCCACTTTGTTTAAAATTTCTTTCTCGGGGCACCTGGGTGGCTCAGTGGTTGAATGTCTGCCTTCGGCCCAGGTAGTGATCCCGGGTTGAGTCCCACATCGGGTTCCCTCTCAGGGATTCTGCTTCTCTCTCTCTGCCTATGTCTCCCTGCCTCTCCTTCTGTATCTCTCCTGAATAAATATATAAAACCTTAAAAAAAAATCTTTCTCTTAGACCTCTAGACAATAGGAAATCTATGGGAATAACATGGAAGGATGCAAGTAGCTTCTAAAATATTCAGAAGAGCTTTGAGAGTTTTAAATCCATTGTCTTGGTCAAATCAATCTCTTATTAAGAAGGCTTTTAGCAAGAATTTTTTTTTTTTTTTAATTTAGTTTAGTAGTTTCGAAACAAACACCAAAATAAAGAGAATAAGGAGGGCAGCCCCGGTGGCGCAGCGGTTTAGCGCCGCTGCAGCCCGGGGTGTGATCCAGTCATCGGGCTTCCTGCATGGAGCCTGCTTCTCCCTCTGCTTGTGTCTCTGCTCTCTCTCTCTCTCTCCCCCGCCCCCTCTCTCTACATTTCTATGAATAATAAAATCTTTAAAAAAATGCTACAATTCCATAGCAAGACAGACAACTCAACATTTAAAAATAGGCCAAAGAGGGGTGCCTGGGTGTCTTAGTTGGGTTAATCTTCTGACTTCAGTTCAGGTCATGATCCAGGGTCCTGGGGTCGAGCCCCCCAGTCAGGGCTATCCTGCTCGGCAAAGAGTCTGCTTCTCCCTCTACCCCTCTCCCTACCTGTGTCCGTTGTTTCTCTCATACTCTATCAAGTAAATACATTAAAAAATCTTTATTTTTTAAAGATTTTATTTATGTATTCATGAGAGACACAGAGAGAGGCAGAGACACAGGCAGAGGGAGAAGCAGGCTCCAAACAGGAAGCCCAATGCAGGACTTGATCCCAGGATCCTGGGACTCAGGGATTACACCCTGAGCCAAAGGTAGACGCTCAACTGCTGAGCCACCCAGGAACCCCAAAAACACACCAGCAGAGGGGAGAAGCAGGCTCCAGGCAGGAGCCCGATGTGGGTCTTGATCCCGGGTCTCCAGATCACCCCTGGGCTGAAGGCGGCGCTAAACTGCTGAGCCACCCGGGCTGGCCTTTTTTTTTTTCTTTTTCTCTTGATAAATACTGAGATGGTATTGTTCTACCAAGATATGCCATCTTAGGTTGATTGGTCATATGTCTGGAGTGTGTTTAACTTTTTAAAAAATTTGCCTGTTTTCCAATTGGTGGTATAATTTTATATTCCTATCAGCAGTGTATAGGAAATAAGTCTTTAATTTAGCCAATTTTAAGGGTGTATAGTGGTGTTTCATTGTCATTTTCACATTTTCCTGATAATAATGATATAGAACATCTGTCATGTGCTTATTAGCCATTCATATATCTTCTGGGAAGCACCTGTTCATATCTCTTTGCCCAATTAAAGATTC
>NW_023331529.1:0-38088 GCF_011100685.1 Canis lupus familiaris
TATGTACAAGTATTTCTTAGGGTGGACACCAGAAGTGCAAATGTTTATTCAAGGCACCTGTACATATTATTTTTTACAGGTTTATTTATTATTTTAAAGGAGAGGGAGTCCCAAGCAGACCTGCACTAAATGCAGAGCCCCAAGCAGGGCTTCATCCATGACAAAAAGATCATGACCTGAGCTGAAACCAAGAGTCGAGCACTTCACTGACTATGCCACCCAGGCACCCCCATATTACTTTTTTCCCAAGTTTTATTTATTCAGAGAGAGAGAAGAGAGAGAGAGAGGCAGAGATACAGGCAGAGGGGAGAAGCAGGCACCATGTAGAAAGCTGATGTGGGACTTGATCCCGGAACCCCGGGATCATGCCCTGAACCAAAGGCAATCGCCCAACTGCTGAACCACCCAGGTGTCCCTCATATTTACTTTTAATAATACTGCCAAATTATCTTGAAAGTATGACCTTGTCCTACAGGCTAGTTTTCCTTCATGTTGCAGACATAGGGAGCCAGATGGAGACTCCTATAATGACTAAATTGGAAACAGGTGTACTTGGAGTATGCTATTTGTGTTGAGCAGCAGAGCTGACTTTCCTCCTCACCATTACCTCCATATTTATTGTGAAAATCTAGATTATATTAATGTTTGCTGCTCTGTTTCTATCTCTGACCCCAATAACAATAAAAGAAGTTCCTACCTTTTTGAGTTTACGAGTTTATCGGTAGGTAAACATGACAATCCAGTTGCTCCTATAGCAATGAGTGAATCATCTGTTCTTAAGTGGTCTTCAGTTAGGTACTCATAAAATCTTGTCACAGCTCACTTTCAGCTGATGTAAAATGAACTTGCAGTTTCTCAGTAGCCTGAAGAGTAAGCCTCTTCTTACCTACACAACTGTCCCATTTTGTACCTGTTTCTGATGGTGATGGTTTTTTTTTTTTTTTTCTTTCTCTCCAAACATGATCTCATCTGTTTTATTCTTCCAGTTTTTGTTACCTTTACTCTTTCCTGTTATGTCGCCATTGTATATTTTTATTTTTTTAATTTTTATTTATTTATGATAGTCACAGAGAGAGAGAGAAAGAGAGAGAGAGAGGCAGAGACACAGGCAGAGAGGAGAAGAAGCAGCTCCATGCACCGGGAGCCCGACATGGGATTCGATCCCGGGTCTCCAGGATCGCGCCCTGGGCCAAAGGCAGGCGCCAACCGCTGCGCCACCCAGGGATCCCGCCATTGTATATTTAAAAAGAATATCTTACCTGCTAATTCAAAAGGAATTCAATTTAAAATTGGTGGAAAAGAAGTAATAAATGCATTTGTCCAGTCTGTCAGCTGTAAACGGATCTCTATTCTGCTTCCTGGAATCACAACTCACTCATACAGTTTTTCAATGACTGTGGTTAACCCATAGTATATAGTAGTATCTCCTCACATTGTATTTTCTTCCTGAAGTTAGTAATCAATATACTATATTTTTCTTTATTCTTTTTAATTAACACAAAAAGAGGCAAATGTTAGAAATCACCATTATTTGATTTAAACTATTTGTTAATATCAGTTTACCCTTGGTATCTGAGCAATTTTGATTATTTATGTGTTTACACATGAATGTTTGTATGGATATATATTATTGGAATTCGGGGAGGGGGGCAGTTTCGAAATGAGATAGTCCTTGCCAAAGATTGACGATGAGTGCTTGACTTCATGAACATATTATGAGAATCTGTACTTACTGCCTTCTCTACTTTTCTGAGATTCCTATGGCTACATTTTTAAATAAATTTTAAAAAATTAGTTTCCTGTCTTTCAAAAGAATGTATAGGCAACAAAATACTTTGCTTCTAATTTCAGTTCAGGATACAAAAAAAGCAGTGACTTGTTTAGATGGCGTTAAAATTGACTTAGCTAAGTTGTAACAAGTTCCACTAAACAAAGAAGAAACCCCTGACTTAGGAGGAGAAAAAAGGAATTTACTTCATATGAAGCCCAATTTCCAATTTTTAAGTTTTATTTCAAGCTAAATGATGCACAATTCTATTCTTGCAGGAAACTGAGTCTTTATAAAAGTCCTCTCTATTAAGGATCCTTGTGGCATCTTAGTATTTTGATCATGACTAACCAAAGAAAGAATTTCCTGAGTTTGTTTGTTGGTTTTGTTTTTGTTTTGTTTTGTTTTTTTGCTAATCTGTACAAAAAGTAAGATAATACAGTGGGAAAAAATTTGCCTTGGCATATTAGTGGAAGTTCATAGGACTCCTTCATAGGCATAGGTCTAGACCAACAGCTGCCAGGAACCTTGACCTTGAATGTTCACGGCATAATATATACAGCCTGATAAATCAGAGCTTCTTGCAAAATTTTAGTAACTTTAGAATCATCACCAGTATTAATAATTTTCCAATTAGGTGAAAGATATTTAATAATATCCAGCACTATGGCTTGTTAATAGGTTTTACATTTTTAAAATGTTTAAAATTTTATGTAAAGAAAACTTTGACAGCTGGTTTCAGAAGAACACACTAACGTCCAGCATACTTACACAAGATGTGCTGAAATATAAGAGAGAAAGTTTGAGGTCCAAATTAAAATTTTATCATTTTGAATCCTTATCCTAAGAGCTATAGAGAAATATTACAAGAACTTGATTTCATATATTGAAATACATGATTAAGTATAGTAGGGCACTTCAGCCAAATTGTGTGGTCCTATAAAAGAACTCTCCATTAAAGTGAAACATTTTTCTTGGGTGAAAAATGTTATTTTTCCAGTTTACTTGTGTGTGAAACATTTTTTCTTGGGTGAAAAATGTTATTTTTCCGGTTTTACTTGTGTGAGTTTAACATATAAGCCATAAAAGAAAAGTAAATATACAATGAATTATTTTTTTACCTCATCAAAGGAATTTAATTGATCAAGAGGTAAGTGAATCATATCACTAGGCCAGAAAGTTTTATTTATCTGTAGTATAAAATGTTTCACAAATGTAGAATGAGAACTTAGAGGTTCTGTGTCGGTTAGGGTAGGCTGAGCTATAGAAGCTAACATACAAAATGTTAAAGACTCAAGGGAAGAACAATATATTTCTCTCTCTCTCTTTTTAAAAGATATTATTTATTTATTCATGAGAGACACAGAGAGAGAGGCAGAGACACAGGTAGAGGAAGAGCCAGGCTCCCTGCGGGAACCTCATGCAGGACTAGATCCCAGGACCCCGGGGTCACACCCAGAGCCGAAGGCAGATGCTCAACCACTGAGCCACCCAGGTGCCCGTACATATTTCTCTCTTATCTAATAGTCTAGGGCTGGGATTCCAGGACAGAAAAAAAAAAAAAAAGCGTGTGCGTATGTGTGTGGCAGTTGGGCTGGGGTAGCAGGGAGGAGGGAGTGGGGGAGTCTTGCTCCAAGGGTTCATTTGGAATCCCAGACCAATAAGAACCCTTCCATCTTCAATATGTGGCTTCTCTAATTGTAGACAACAGAGGGGAGGAGCGTGGGAGAAATGCACATACAAAAATTTCAGGGTCTGTCCTTGAGGGAGCACATATCACTCCCTTCACATTACTTTAATTACAACCGAGTTTATAGCCATGTACAAGTGCAATAAAGGTTGGGATGATGGCTTTTGCTGTGTGCCCAGGTGAAAAACAAGAAGCAAGATTTTAGTAGATTGCTTGTCGCTTTTACCACGCAAGCCAATGCGCATTACTAATTCTGAAATCAGGTTTGTTTCCTGTATGTTCAAGGGCCCTAAATATTTTAAGAGGTGGGTTTCCTCATAAACATGGATTCCTTCTTTTTACAATGCTCTACCAACGTGACTTAAGCAAAGGCAGCCTTTTAGGTCTCTCACACACGAAGTCACAGACACACACACACACACAGAGAGAGAGAGAGAGAGAGAGAGAGAGAGAAAAGAGGTCTGTACTGGAGAAGAAAAAAAGATATTGGCAGCTCATCGTTCTGACCCCAGGTGACTGGTTTGATTTTCTCTTGAAGAGTCAGTCAGCTGTGTTCCATCCTCCAGGGGAAGACACCGGGCAGAAGGCGCCAGGGAGTGGGAGTTGTGGCAGCGGGAGGAGGAGAACACTACTCAGTGACTGGTGCTGTAGGAGTGGGCACAGCTCCCACAGCTTTCTCCTCTTAGGAAAGAGGTGCTGCTCTCACAGGCCAAATAGCAGGGACAATGGAATCCTCTTGGAGAGCTGGGAGCCCACGCACAGTGGAGCAGACAAGAAGAATCCTGTCCTCTTACATGGGGCCTCCTTCAAGGCCTGCTGCAGAGGCTAGAGCTGTTCTCACCCTGGTGGGGAGAGCAAAGGAAGCACAGACATTTCTGGCAACAATTAGAGTCCCTCAAGGACTTAACCATCTGGGGTTGGAGGGTCGTCATTGGAGAATCCTCGGAAACTTTGAAGAATCTTCCTTCCCCATTGTTCTGTTCTGTGATCCTGTAGAGTATGGTACTGCAGGTTTGTTGCATTCTCCTCCTTTCTCTACCCCTTCCATCCCCTCCCACCTTTCCAGCTGATGATCGTGCTCTCCAGGTCTGGATGCTCTTGATTCCCTGAGCATCCTACACTGAATTAGCTCTCCCAAGTAGAGACTGCCCCCTCCACAACCTGTACTTGACCTCTTAGATACTGCGCTGACATTGATCTGCTAAGTGCTTAACTTCCCCTAGTAAATGTAAATTCCCCGAGAACAAGGAATGGGCTCTGGGGACAGAGCACAATACAGGTGTGTGTATTGATATACTTACAGGTAACTCATATATATATACACAGTCATGGCTGTGCGATAATCAGGGATTACCTTACTAGTATAAGCTTCCATTATGAAAGACTACAAGTATGTGAATGGACGATGCAATTAAAGATGATCTAAATTATAATTTAAAAGAATAATTAAAACAAATATTCTGTTTCTAGAGCAGTAGGTTCTCATGTTCAAAAAAAGTTCACAGACTACAGAGGTGAAAGATTAGGAAAGCAGCATTTCCAAAGTTATAGTAAGAGTGGTATGATGTAGAAGTTAAGAACATAAAAAAAAAAAATGAAGTTAAGAACATAGGTTCTAGAGCCAGATCATGGGGATTCAGATCCTAGTTCCACCACTCATGTGATTTGGGGGGAGTTATGTAGCTTCTCTGTACCTTGGTAATAAAGTGTGTTGAAGGTAATACCTCCTACAGGATAACATCATGTAATGTTCCTTCTTCACTTCCTCCTCCTCTTTTTTATTTTTGGTTTTTTTTTAAGATTTTATTTATTATTATTTATTTGATAGAGAATGAGCACACAAGCAGGGGAGAGCGGCAGACAGAGGGATCCCGATGTGGGGCTCTATCCCAGGTCCCCAGGATCACAACCTGAGCTGAAGGCAGATGCTTCACTGCCAGAGCCACCTAGGTACCCCTTTTTTTTCATTTTTTAAAAGAATATTTATCTATTTATTCATGAGTGACACAGAGAGAGGCAGAGACCCAGGCAGAGGAAGGGCAGGCTCCCTGCGGGGAGCCCAATGCGGGACTCAATCCTGGACCCCGGGGTCATGACCTGAGCCAAAGGCAGATGCTCAACCACTGAGCCACCCAGGCGTCCCTCTTTTTTTTTTTTCATTTTCTTCTTAATTTTAGGAAATTCGTTATATAAATGCCATAGTTTATTTTGGGAAGCATCAACAAAACATGATTTTGAAATAAAATAGGAAAAGAAATAAGAACTTCACCGGTGTGTTAGTTTGATCCAATATTATTTCCTTAGATTATAGTCTTGAATAGTGTTTGTACATGGCAAAGCTTAAACATCATGATTGTATTTCTTTAAAGAGCTACCCCAGCAGGATACATGAACAGTAGAAAAATTGAGGAGCAAGAGGGGTGCTTGGGTGGCTCAGTCAGTTAAGTGTCCAACTCTTGATTCCAACTCAGGTCATGATCTCAGGGTTATGGGATTGAGCCCCGTTATCCATGAGAGCGTGGAGCCTGGTTAAGATTCTCCTCTGCTCCACTCCTCTGCTCACACTCTTTCTCTCTCTCCTCTCCCTCTCTCCAAAAACATAAATAAATAAAAATAAAATAAAATTTAGGACCAAGATATTTGATCATAATTGTATTCTTAACTCTCACATGGAGCAATGTTGAAAATGCTAATGATATTTCATAATAGTATGTTGGTTAAATTAAGAAAAGTATCTGGCCAAGCAACATTTCTCTTTGTGCAATTTAGGTTTTTTTTTTTTTTTTTTTTTTTTTTTTAGTTTTTTCCTAATAAATACTGTTCTGCTCTACTTGAATGGAAAACCTGTACTACTATTTGCAAAACATTTTGTTTTTCTTTCAAATGAAAGACAGGGAAAAAACAAGGGAAAAAAATTAGGCAGCAAACAAAAAAAGCAACCTTTGGTGCTAACCAGAAAATGGTGTGCATGACAGGATACGTACAGCTGTCAATAGGCTTTTTTGCCACCAGGATGAGCCTTGGGTGCCAGTCCCTGAAGATTAGATCTGTTCAATATGTGGACACACAGGCAGGTTGCATGAGTGACCCTGATTGCCATAGTATTGCCTTAGTTTACAATATTAATAATAACTATATTATTATAACTAACTATAACTAAACTATAACTATAACTATAATCAAAGTCAGTTGCAATAGACTTTTAAACTTAGCATCACAGCCTAGAACTCTTTAATTCACAGTGTACAGAATGTCGTTCTATGATTTGTAGTCAACATTACCAGTTACAGTGATTCTAGTGCACAGCCATCCCAGAGATCAATTCATTCAGGTCTGCTTATCGAAACAATATGTGATCATCTGTGAGAGACAGGAGAGATTTCATACTCTCAATCTGGAAAACGTTCTTCCCCAGAACCTAGGAACAGAGACAGATACTTGGCTTGATGGTGCATAAATAACATTGGAAAACATAATCACCAAGAAAAAAATATCAACATGTTATATATATATTTTTTCAACATCTATCAGGCATTTTTCGGATACAGACACTATCACTTGTATCTGAAAATCTAGACCTGAGATTCTTGTATCTAATATTGAAAACCAAAGTCCTATTTCATGGCTTTGAATCTGTACGTTTTTCAGAAAACAAGAACTGCCCATGTTCCCTCATCTATCCTACAGGTGACTGGAATCCCTCATGGATCCCACTTAGCTAGACACAGTCCAGTATTGTGCTAAAAATATGGGTCTGTCACTGGTGTAATTCCAGGTAAATTACATTTTTACTTTGTGCCTATTCTTCAAATATGTACATGTAATGATGTTAACTCTAGTATAATGCCTGTTTCACAGGATTCTATAAGGATGAAATGAGCAAATACTTAAAAAGCATTGGCCACATGTCTCATAAAAGCTTGTTCCATAGGCATTAAGTATTATGATTAATATGTTTGAACAAGAAAATATTAGTTCCTCTTTATTAGTTGTATTCTTTCCACAAAACTTCTGATTCCTAAGTAACAGTCTCTTAAAGAAATAGGCCTATCTGTGAAATGTTTTACCTAAATTAAAGAGTTTGAAATAAGAATAAATGGAGCCAAGATAACATTTCAGGTAAAAGATGTCAAAAAGCAGTGTTGTGATATGTTTTAAGTAATTTAACTTTTAAGAAAAAATCAATTTACCTTTCTGTTTTTAAGTGCAATACTTAAAGCATTAACACTTCTCTTTTCAGGAGATTAACTCATAGTAAGCAGTTTAGAATGCCCAATAAACTACTCATTTAGTGTATATTTATTAGCGTGACCTTAACTTTACATTATAACTAAGCAAACGTGCCTGTTCCTGAAAACCCCTAATATAGGAAGAGCATGCACTGTCAAGTCTTTTTTGAAAAGGCAATCAGAATAACTGAGGAACTCTTTCTGGATGATACAGTCCAAATGCAGAAATGCATTAGAATGTCCTCTGCATATTCCATAGCTTAATGACCAATCTCATCTCCATTCAATGTTTTCCAACTCCTTGTGCATAAAAGGACAGAAGTAACTCTAAGTTCATCTTTCCTACAAACTTGAAACACCTGTGCAGATTACAAGGGCTACGGGGAATGCAAATGTAGTGTGTTACCCAAGTGACACATTAGCCCATTAACACAGATGTTCACAGCTCTACCTTTGGGAGGCCTGCCAATTACAAATCAGCAAAACATGTGAAATTTTTTTAGAGCAGAAGCACCCCAAATCCAGCAATTACTAACAGTAGATAAAGTTGACCATACAAAGCTGCATGGTAAAGAGAATGAGGCATCTTCCTTATAAACAAATGTGTTGGGTGCGGATAACATATTAGTGAAGTTCTCATTTGACTCTTTCTTTTGGGATAACGACTGTCTTGGGCCTTGGGAAACAGAAGAATCAAATGTGACCACGCCTGATGGAAAATGCCATAGTGACTTCTTTACCCAGCAATTAAAAGCCTCATGTTACACGAAAATTGTTTATTAAAAGAACCCCCTCCATTTCATGTTCTTCATTTACAGATAAGTCACTTCCCTTGATGACAATGTTAACTTTGCACTTTATATTAGATTTAAAGATATGTTGTTACATTTAATAAACAAATATCTCATAATTAATTTCAGAATGGGAGTTTTGAGTCATTTTCAGCAGCCACAATAGTGGTGGTGGTGGTGTTTTACTAATCGATTTGTATGTGCCTGGTGTTTAACTAGTTACCTCAGTTCCAAACATCTTTCTTTTAAGGACTAGGTTTGAATTAGGGACTTTTTGGTGATCTTACACATAATGCTTTTAGGTTTCTTACACTGTCAACCCAATATCTTTTTAAATGAATTATGACAGGGAATTCATATATTAAACTAAGTGACGAACTGAGATGTTTTACCCCAGTGTCAGGTTGGGGGTTCCTTCTCTTCTGAGCTCAACCCCACTCATCCCTGTCCCTTCTTCTATTTCCTTGAGTATGGCAATGAACTGAAAGGATTCAAGTTGGCAACCTGCTCCCTTCTGATTAGCTCAAAATGGGTTCCCCGTCATTATTTTCCTTGTTTGACAGACAATCTATTCAATTCCAGGATTGTGATAATGATGTTTTCTCTTACAGAGCTATTGTGCTACTTAATTAATGTTTATTACATACTTGGAGATCCTTGGATGGCAAATGATATTCTAGAGCCAAGTACATTATTATTTCAATAAAATTAATGCCAAGATGAATCATAATGTGGAAGGTGATGGCCTGGAAATTGTTTCCTATCACCAACTGGAAAGGATATATTTGTTTGGCAGCTTTCTAAGTACAGTATAAACAGGTGGCCATCCACAAGCTGATGTATAGAAGGGAAATAGTTCATCCAGATAATTTAGATTTTAATTGAATTCTTTACAAAGTATATGAAGTTTGAGTTTCTTTTGCAGGGAGGAGATTTTGATCAATTACTTTATTAAAGACCAATAGAGACCTATAAAGAAAAAAATAATAAAACACAAATTAGATTTAACCAAAAAATGTTTACTTTAGCATAGTGAAAAAGTATGAGCTTGGAGTTAAGTAAGATGGACTTAAATCCAGTGTCTGTCAATGTTGGAATTCCATGACACACAGATTAGATCTGTCTTGTTCACTGCCATTTTCCTGATCCTTGTTTCTACCTTATTCATATTTCTTCTTAATTAAATGTTCTGGTTTTTGATAGAGTCAAAAAGATAGATTCACCAGTCTTTCCCTCTAGGCTTTGTAGTTTTTATATCTTTCATTAAAAAGTCTTCCCTTCAGGTACCTGGGTGGCTTAGTAGGTAGAGCATGTGACTCTTGACTATTGATCTCAGGGTTGTGGGTTCAAGGCCCACCCTGGGCATAGAGCTTACGAAAGAAAGAAAGAAAGAAAGAAAGAAAGAAGAAAAGAGAAAGAAAGAAAGAAAGAAAAGAAAGAAAGAAAGAAAGAAGAAAGGAAGGAAGTCTTCCCTTATTTGAAGTATTTAAAATAAGTTCCTATATTTTATTCTATAGGTTTTACTTTTTATATATAATCCATTACTCTGTGGATTGCATTGCATTATTTTGGAGTAAAAATTATAAAAAGTAGGAAAAGCATTAACAATCTAATTTGAATTTTAAAAATAAAAGATTTGGGGCACCTGTGTAACTTTTGATTTCAGTTCAGTCATGATCTCAGGGTCATGAGATTGAGCCCCATGTTAGGCTCCAAGCTCAGCATGGAGTCCTGCTTGAGATTCTCTCTTTTCTTCTCCCTCAGCTCTTATCTACCACACGCCTCTCTAAAATAAATCTTTAAATCAATAAATAGAAATAACAGATGTATTTGGGAATAATTAACATACTAAGACACTGTCTTCTAATAATGAATTTTAGTATACATTTTTTTTTATTTTGTTTTTTTCCCCAATAAAGTCCTATACTTATTTTGTTAAGAGTTGTTATAGTTTCCTGTACTAATGCCATAAGTGGTATATGTTTTAAAAAGCAATTTAAATATCTGGTTAAATGTCCTGAAGTTGGAAGTGCACATCAAGAAATATCTATATTTTTATCTAACAAGTGCCTTTAAATAAATCGTTTAATCTTCCTCCCCTGCTGTGAAGGACCACTAAGATAGAAGCCATCGCTCTCAGAATATTTGAGTTACAGAAACAAATTTTATCTCAGTAATTATAACCCACTTTGAGGTATTAAAATGTGGCTCCAGTGTAGAATCCAATTTAAAATTTAAATCTCCCTTCAAGTTCATAGATTTTCCTTCTCCCTAGTTCAGGGCTGACTTAGGCCTAGGAGACCTGACAGAGAAGATTCTTTCCCTGTCTCTTCTCATTCATTTCCCAACCTCTCTACAATTTCTGGGTTCCCCTCCCTTGTCCAATGTAAGTGTGGTGTCAAAGCAAAGACTGCCCTGCACAAAGCTGAACAGACAAGGAGGATTTATTGCAGAATCTCGCAGTAGGCCAGAGAGGCCAGAGCTCAGTCTGAGCTCAGAGAGTTTTTAAAAGCTGGAGTGGGGAGGAGTCTTAGGCCACCTGTGTTTGCTAATTGGCTTTACCCACTGGAAAAAATAACTTTTTCTTATCGTTACAGCAGGAAGTAGTTTTACAACATGGAGCAAGGCTCCCACCAGAGTTTGGTTCCTTTTTGTTGTTGTTGTTATGTCACTTTCATTTTATTTATTTATTTTTTTATTGGTGTTCAATTTGCCAACTTATAGAATAACACCCAGTGCTCATCCCATCAAGTGCCCACCTCAGTGCCTGTCACCCAGTCACCCCCACCCCCCTCCCACCTCCCCTTCCACCACCCCTAGTTTGTTTCTCAGAGTTAGAAGTCAGAGTTTGGTTCCTGATAGGTACTCTGTCTTCCTCGAGGAGCACATTTCGAAGGATGGCTCTCAATCCTCCAGACAGGCATTTTAGGTTGTGACGCTGGCAAGAGGCTTTTAAAAAGATTTACATGTTAACAGGACAGAGAAAGAATTTATAAATACACATTTTTCTAAAGTGAATGTTCTGAGGAAAGAAAGGTCAGGGCCTCCAGTGAGGGAGGCTGTCTGAAGTTTAGTTGAGCCAAGGGGAAGGTGAAGGCTGTCTTTGCACATTGTTGTCCTCTGTCTCATCTAAGCCAAAATTTAGAGGCAACAGGAAGCTCCTTTTTCATCTCTAATGTCTTCTAATTGTTTACGTAGGCATTTCCGAATACAATTAATTTTGTAAATTGATTTTTAAGAACTTTTACCTAGGGAATGAATTTTATAAAGGAATTGTTTCCCCTTTATTATAGGTTTGGAAATAAAGTACCGATTTATAATATAGTCAAAGGTAATGTTGTTTTCATTCTGTATGTTTTTTTCTTTTAGTTAGTTATTCATTTTCATCTCATAATGACAGAAATTCACTGACACTTTTTTTCTAGTACTTTTGAAATGTTATCTTTTATATTTAAATATTTAGTGCGCTCGGAATTAATGTTAGTGAATTCTGTGTCACAGGGTTCTAGTAATTGTCCTCATTTGTGATGTATTAGAATTACCAATAACATAGTGTTATGCTAGGATTTGCTCTTTGGCATAATTTCTATCTATAATGATGGTTACCATAGACTCTGGAGATGGAGTACTCAGGTTCAAGATCCAGCTTTTTTGCCTTTGATCCTATATCCTTAGTGGATATTTAACCTCTTAGCACCTAGTTTACTCATCTGTAAAGTTGAGATAAAAATAGTGCAATGGTAGGAAAAATTGTGATGATGTTCCCCCCAAGAGTCTCACCTTCTGGTTATTCCATCAAATGCTAACCTAGGTATCACTGTCTTGGGACTTTGCAGATAGAATTAAGGTTACTTATCAGCTGACATTAAGATAGAGAGGTTATCTTGAATTACACAGGTGAGCTCAAAAGTAGTTGCATGAGCCCTTAGATGCAGAAGAGGAAGAAAGAAGGAAGGAGGCAGCCAGAGATGCTTGTGTAAAGTAGAAGCAGGAGAGAGATTCCGTGTGTGAGAAGACTTATCCCACAGTTGCTGACTGAACACATGTCAAGGAATGTGTGCAGCCACTAAAAGCTGAAAATGGTACTTGGCAGAGAGCCAGCAGGGAAATGGGGACCTCAGTCCTACAACCACAGGAAGTTAATTCAGCCAACATCTAAATGAGTTTAGAGGGTGATTCTTCCCTGAAGCCACCATTAAGGAATACAGCCCTGAGACACCTTGATTTTAGACTGGCAAAAATCTCATTGAACAACTAACCTACAGAAACTATGAATAGTAGGTTTGTTGTTTTAAGGCCCTAAATTTGAGGTGATTTGTCATGGCAGTGAGGGGGTTCAGGAAACACCCCACTCCACCTCCCCCTGGAATGTGCCTCTTTGTCATGTGGATTGTTTTGAGCTGAAGGCACGTGAGAGCCTTTGGGTTTAAGAGAAAGTTTTGTCCCTCCCTTAACCACACAGAAGAATCTAAATTGAGGGTCTTTCCCAAAATAAGGGCTATTAACAGAGATAATTTTTATCTGAGACCCATTTGTATAGTAGGGCAAACATCTCATTACCAAACATCTGTTCTCCGTATCACCCTGTGAAATGCATTCCTTTCCTCTGAACTCTCAGGCCCCTACCCCTTCTCCTTAATTCAGAGTGATGTATATCCCTCATTTTATCTGTCTTTGGAATTTCCATATCTATACTAAATGTAATTGTCTCCTGTTAATCTCTCATTTCAATTGGATTCTTAATCCAATTCTAGGACCTTTGAGGGGACAGGAATTCTTGCTCCTCCACAGCAATAATGGACAATGAACACAAGCACATAAGTGAAAGAATTATCATGCAAAAAAAAAAAAAGAATTATCATGCATATTAAACAAGTTCACTTGTGTTAAACACTAGGATAGTACCTAGCAGGAATTAAGTGATAAATTCTGACTTTCATTAAACTACTCCATATATTATTTCATTCTTGCACATCAGGTCTTATGTACTATATTGTTAGAATGCATATCAATAATTTGGTATAAAATATACTCATATTGGGTTTTCATATATAGTTTTTAAAAAAATTTTTTTTAATTTTTATTTATTTATGATAGTCACAGAGAGAGAAAGAGAGGCAGAGACACAGGCAGAGAGAAGCAGGCTCCATGCACCGGGAGCCCGACGTGGGAATCGATCCTGGGTCTCCAGGATCACGCCCTAGGCCAAAGGCAGGCGCCAAACCGCTGCGCCACCCAGGGATCCCTCATATATAGTTTTTAAATATGTTCTCAGATAGCCTTACTCATTTATCATTCCTCATTTTTTCAAATTTAAATCACCATTGGCATTTTTATTAGAAATACTTTAACATGTATACAACTGATTCTACTTTCTGTTTGATTCTATTTATAAAAATAAAAGTTTTTAGCCAGACTGTTGTAATTGAACACTTATTACTATGTGCTCTCTCAAGAATTATTTTGTAATTTCTCTTACTCTTACATTCATTTATATTATTTAGATCAGTTTTTCTTTTATTTTCAAGGATACATGTTACCCTTTAGTCGCATTTCATTCCCTGTTCTTTATACCTGTTATTTATTGTTGCATTATCAATAGCCTATATTTAATGTTCTTCTATTTTAAATATTTGTCTTTATTCTTTGGATTATAAGGGACATTCCTACAGTTCTCATTAGTATGACTAATTAAATTTTATATTGTTTTCATTAAAAAATAGGTCAAGTTTTACAAATGTTAAATTGTCTTATAATATTTTCATATCCCAGTGAGAGTGTCCCTCCCCTCCTCCCCACTCTCTGCATGCTTTGTTACTGTCACTTACATTTTTCACTTGAGTTAATTGTTATCTCATCTCTATCTATTTTATATGGTCAATATTTTCTTAAATTTTTAGGAGAACTCAATTATATTTTTCATATTTTTCTTCACTGCTATTTTACTTGTTATGTTGACTTTTTCTCATTGGCTTTATTAAGGAGTTCAGATGTTCTTTGTTTCCCAGTCATTAAATGGAGAGCTCCGACTTGGCTCACGTTTTGACATAAACAGAATAGGTAAATTATTTCTGCTCTTCTAATTCTTCAAGTCAGAAATGAATCTGGATTGTAAAATGTGTCCCCAACTAGTATTCTACTGAAATGAAAGGGGGGGAAAAAGAAATGAAAGGGCTTTCCTTTTTTTTAATGACAGGAATTTATTACTGGAATATTTGAAACAGTTCCTTCCTTTTCAGAAACAGTGCATGAGCATCTGTAACCCATTACACACCAACACTCCAGCTTTTTCTATCTCTGTCCTCCCTGTGATGAACCTCACATCTTAAGGTCTAACAGGTCACTGGATGTCCAGTGCAGCCCTGAAATGGAAATGAATGAGAACTAGAGCATCCAATGTGGTTCACATTCTTGGAAAAACAAAACAAAACAAAATTTAAAAAAACAGAGGCTACTCCTGTAAGGTGTATGGATGTAAGTTTTGGCAAGAAAATGGAACATATATTTCTCCTTTCTGGTCTGGGAAGACTTGTTTTCTCTGGGATTGGATGGAAATCTGCCATCATATTCTCAACACCTTTCATTTTTTTGTGTTAAGGTCCTGTCTCTGCTATGGTTGGTGACAATTTCTTTGGGACCTGGGAAACTCTTGACCAGAGGTTCAGGTTGTAGTAGTTTGTATGTGTTTTGTTTCAATTGTTTTTAAGAAGGGAAGAGAGAGAGTGAGCATGTGCATGCACATGCAGGGGAGAGGGACAGGGAGAGAATCGTAAGCAGGCTCCCTGCCGGTGTGGAGACCTACACAGCTAGATCCTACCACCCTGAGATCATGACCTGAGTGAAATCAAGAGTCAATCTTTAATGGACTGAGCCACCCAGGCAACCCCCAGTTTTTAGTAGTTTTATAACATTGCATCTTTTTTCTGTGTTTTCATGAGTATTTCATGAGAAATAGGGAACTCAGCAGCCCTTGTTGGAAGTCATTATTTCAAACTGTAGAATTTCTTTATTTTTGCTGTATATTTCATTAAAGCAACTGGTACTAGAAAATCATCTAAGATTTTGGCAATAGATTGACTTTGGGCTTTTCCTTGTAAAGATAAAATTTGGGTACTATTCTGTATTTTCTCAGATACTTGAAATATTTTGTGAAAACTAGGCAATGAAATGTCTGGTGACTTCTTAAATTCTGACTTTTACTTTGGATTTTTTATGAACACAAAATAAGCCAACTCAGCTTTCCATATTTTTTCAAATTATTTGGTCATAGCAGAGAAGATATTTTTACAATACTGTTTAGTCACACTTCTCAGGGGAGAAGTTCTCTATAGTTCTGTGTCAGTAGTAAACCAGCATAAGCCAACAGATAATGATGTGACTACCCCAGGGCAATGCAACCACAGAAAAGAATTCTCTATGTATGTGGACTGGAAGACTACATTTAGACAGTTATTAAACTCATTTATTAAACTCATTTTGAACAGTTGACATCATGAAATCTCAAATGTTTTGAGCTGTTTTAAGTAGGTCACAAAACTGTGTCTCACCCAACTTCTCCATTCCTATTATTGTTTTTCCATCTTACTCTTTTGAAAATAACTGACTTTCATGCAACCCTTTATCTTTTTTAAAAGCTGAAAGAGGGCCTTTATAAGCAGTGGAGTAGGAAAAAAAAAGGAAAGAAAAAGCTTCAAAGGAAAACTGAAGCACAACTTGAAACTGTGTCCACAGGGCTGGGAGCTGCTGAAACATGCAAAAAATGTTTTCAGACTTAAGGCAAGCTGCCTGAACAGAGCATGACTTCTCCAGTAACTTCTTTGGAGGGTTATAGGCAGCAATGCCCTCACTGAATCACAGCTTTGAACCCCCGTTGAGGAGGTGTCTCTCCTTTTGATCAGTGTTAACGGGGGTTGACAACAAGCTGGCTAGCTTTTGAATCATTCCACTAAGGTTGTCCTGTTTGGTATCTGTACTCCTGTCCTGGCCCTGTTCCTTTTTCTAGAATCATGAAACAAAGGAAGGAGAAAAGAGAATATATCAAGGTTTTTGATGGAAGAAACCATTCAGTGCTATCCTCTTCTCTTTCCTCAACTTGGACCCAGTCCAAGTCACAACCACAATATTTAGATGTGAAATGTCATTGATAATGTGAAAAAAATATGCTGTAGTCATATAAACAGCACACTCAGTAGAGTTCTCTCATGTTTGCAGGGCATGATCTTTATCTATTCATAACAACAGATTACTGATTGCTTTAGACAACAACCACCTGAATATGCCTCACTGTTTTGTAAGGTATGAATATGGGCACACCTCCTGGGTGGTTTTCCTGTTTCATGCCCTAGCAATGCCCCAGTGGTAGTATCTGGCTGGTGGTTAGATGGATCTGGATGGTTCAGGATGGCTTCACTCCTCTGTCTGGCACGTAGGGGAGGAAAGACTGAAGGCTGAGCTCAGAACCCCTCTTCCATATAATTTTAGGGCCTCCCTAGATGGTCTTCCCAGCTAAGTAGTTGGACATTTGGACATCTTTTATGGTAACTCAGGCTCCAAAAGGCTAAGATGGAAGTTGCTACATGTTTTAGAGTGTGAGCACAGACCTCTATTGATCAAAGCAGTTTTGAGCCAACCCAGATTCAAAGGAAGTAAGAATAGACTCCAACTTTCCCTGAAAAAGAAAATTAAAAAATGTATGGCATTCTTTTATACACCTCAGGACATGATACATATTCGGTGCTTAATACCAACATATGGAATATTTCATGTCCTTCACTTCACTTCCATCTGTGCATTCGAATCAATTCAGCACTGGGCAGACAAGAATTCACATTCAAATTTAGTGACCCCGTATTCCCTGTTCTGTGTACACATGTGCATGCGAGCGGGTCGCTGGCCCTGGCCCTTCTCTTTGTTCCTCTCTCTCCATGTCATCTGTGTTAGAGTGAATTTGAGCAGCTAGCCTGACTTCCAAAACATTTTAAAGTGTTGTGTGGTAAGAGGTGAGGAAGATAATTTCTCTCCAGGAAACAATATGGCACAAGTGCCATATATTCAGCAGTGGGTCAACCAAGTGTTACTTCAGGATTATAAATGAGAAACAAATTGCCAGTGGATGATGAACTGAGGCCTGACCTCTCCAAGCCCATCGTGGGCTTTCTCCTCGACAGGACATATTGACGGGAAGGACAACAAAACCAGAGCTAGTGAAATTGGAAGTGATAGGATGTCACATGGGGGTGGGGATAGCCAGGTTTCTTATTTGTTTTCCTGACTATAATCGAATACAATTATGCGACAGAAAGACCAAGGGAGGGAGGGAGGTGGGCAAGGAAGGAGACAAGAAGGGGAAAGCTGAAAGCAGGGTTGGGGTGGGGGAGATGAAAGATACAGAAGATGAAAAATTGCTGGAGGAAAAAAACGGTTCTCCTAGTTAATTTCTTCAGCTCAGACCCAAATTAACTGTGTCCTACCAAGTATCCCTCAATACAAAATAAGCTTTATTTCTGTGCTGGCTATCCCTAAGTAAAATATTTGAGCTGTTATAACTATTAGAAGGCAAGAATTGTTTCTTTTTGTTTGCTTATTCCATGGCCTTTTCGGTATCTGACACAGTATGGTAGGAACTGTGTATATAATAAAACCAGGTTACATGAAAGAAAATATGACCGAATCTAAACATGCAACCAGATTAAGATATAATGAATGGATCACATGTACTGGCTTTATTGTTACATTAAACGCACCAATATACATCACCTTTGTAGATATGATCTAAGTAAAATTATTGAAATAATTAGATATTTGTGAATGGCTATAAGGTCCGTTTACACTTTTTTTTTTAAGGCTTTATCTATTTATTCATGAGAGACAGAGAGAGACAGAGACACTGGCAGAGGGAGAAGCAGGCTCCATGCAGGGAGCCTGACATGGGACTTGATCAGGGTCACACCCTGAGCTGAAGGCAGACGCTCAACTGCTGAACCACCCAGGAACTTCTTTTACATAAAAAAATAAATCTTAACCATTCTATCAATACCACCCAATTATATACTCATTTGCTTTTTTTTTTTTATGGTCCCTCTTCCCCATTAAAATACCATCCACAAGAATGAGGATTTTGTTTTGTTGATCATTATTTCCTAAGCAGTTAGAACTCTTTCCCAATGAAAGGTGCTCCATGAATATTGGATGAATAAACAGACACAATATAATAGTTACAAAGTCGAGAGGGCAGATGCTATCGATGAGCCAGCATGTCTGCCTTGGGCCATCTGAGGCCACTGGTAGCTAGAGACAGTTTGCAGCATTTCTTAATCAGAAGCCCTGGTCTGTCTCCCTTCTCTGCCTGAGAGCTTTCTCCACCACTAAGGGAGCTTGCTCTCCACCATCAGATGCAATTCTGTAGCTTATCGCCCTTGTGAGCAATGCTCCCCCTGGGGCAGGATGAGATGTAGACAGGAGATGTGCGAGAGTTGGCCTGCTTCCATAGGTAAGAGAGTCCTGGGGTGAGTTTCACAGTGCTGCTCAGAGGGCCCTACGGCCAGGCAGGATGGTGCCATCCTTGCTCTTAGGAGCAACTTCCTCATGAATACATTCACTGTGGGCTCTTCTCTGTCCCACTCTCCTCTCTCTCTACTTGGGTTCTCAGGACTACACTTTGGAGAACCCAAACTATGGACACTTAAAAGTCATTAACGAGCAAGGTGTGTAATGATTAAACTTTTTTATTTTGTTATTTGTCTGAATCAAGGGGGGAAAAAAACAAACAAATTCAGGAGTCATTAAAATTATGCATCAAAACAACTCAGTCAATACTTACAAAGTACTAATAGATTTCAGGCAGGTTTGTCCAGGAGTGTGTATTCATCCTTAGTGCTTTATGCCAGTGCCTACATCCCTGCCACTCCTAAGTACCTTTCTAGGTTTAAGTTGTGAGAAAGAACTCATCTTAAGTAAAGCATAGATAATCTTATTTCATGTTTAACAGTTATTTTCCTGGAGCTTCAAAAATTACAGTTCTTTTTTTAATTTATTCATTTATTGGATAGAGAGAGAGAATGAGCACAAGCAGGGGGCAGGCAGGTGGAGAAGTAGAAGCAGGTGCCCTGAGAAGATGGGAGCTTGACATGGAACTCGATCTCAGAACCCTGGGATTATGACGCGACTGGAAGACGTTCAACAGACTGAGCCACCCAAGTGCCCTACATTTCAAGATAAGCAGTTAAAACACGGAAGAGTGACCTTTTTTTGTGTGTATTATCAATAAGAATCTTTAGGCTTTGTGTATAATCCTTCCAGTGTCATTTTGAAGAGTATTTGTTTTCTAGTGAATTTTCAAATACATTCCATCTGTGAAACATCTCTTTTTGAAAAGACGACCTTTAAACATGAAGTTGAAAAGAAATTTGTGGGTAACTAATTTTACCATTAAATGAGAAACATCAAAACTGATATGTTTTTATTGCTATATTACTTAGCAATAGTACTTTTTGATGTTTGGCATATTGATCATTTTTTTTTTTAATTATTTATTTATTCAGAAAGAGAGAGAGAGGCAGAGGGAGAAGCAGGCTCCATGCAGGGAGCCCGACGTGGTACTCGATCCGGGGGCCTCCAGGATCACACCCTGGGCTGCAGGCGGCGCCAAACTGCTGCGGCCACCAGGGCTGCCCCTGGCATATTGATCTTGTGTGATTTACAAATCACATAAAATGAGATCCATCCTTTTTGTTACCAAAAACATACTACTTCGCTAACCTATGTGAAAAGAAAGTGAAAAAGAAGAGAGATTATGAGAAGGTTGTATCTTAGCACCTCTCTTTGTATGTGCCATGTAAGAAGGTCGCATTAAATTGCTACACCTTATTGGCTAAATCAGATGACCATAATGAGTTCTTTGGTGTTTATATAAGCCTCATAATCACAGTGTTTGGAAAAAAAAATAGGCAAGTTTATTTCACTTTATGTATAGTTCTAAATTAATTGTCAACATTCACAAAACAATTTTGTTCTACATGGACACTTGGGCAGCTTGGATATCTCCAGCGTCATGAAACCACATCCCATACAGCATTTCCATTGTCTCAAAGCTGAATCAGCTTGGTCCCTAGCAGCTCTGTCAGTGGAGAGGATAAGGCCACAATCCTGAGGACTCAACATGGAAGTGGAAAACATCACTTCTGCTCACACTCCATAGGTAATTTGCTTAGGTAGACACTCCTCCCTGGGAGGGAAGAGAGAGAAATATTTTGTTCCCATGTTCCCAGAAGGAAGGAAAGACAGGTTTTGGAGGACCGCTCACTACTCCCTAAGCAAACAGTTAAGGCTTTTGTGTAATAGGTATACCTATTACAGGTATAAAAACATTTTGTGTGATTTTAGAATTCTTGAGATTGGTCTGAGTTTAAAAGGCGGTATCTGTAATATTCATTCCCATTGTGGTGTGCCTAAGAAATGGTGTCTACCAGTCTTATGAACAAGGATTCTAGTTTTTAATGTATAAATTAAATCTAGTGTTATGCCATGTTTTAATAAAATATCAATGCAAAACAATTAGTGACTTTTCACATTCAAAGAAGTTGTAGTGGCAAAATTGTCTCCTGTAGGCATGTCTAACTACTTGTGCACAGATTATTTCAAAGTTGTTACAGAATCATTCTGATTCATAACATTCTAGATTTTTGTCAAGCTTAAAAATAAGCAATTGCCATCATTGCACACATCCTTCCTTGGTGATGAAATCCATGACACCTCGCAAGTAGGTAAAGGACAGCTTTTTTTTTCGATGACCGTATGCATAATATTAGTCACATAACAAACAAATAATCTTCAAATCCTCTGCTACTGCCATGCCTTTGAGAGCAGAAAATAATCAATAATTTCATCTTCCAACACATCTTAACATATAGGTGGAGACATTGATTAGCCAGATGCAACAACATGTTTAGAAACATTCACACTTTGAATACTTATCACTATAATTATAATTATTTAATAATGGTCTCAGCCTTCTGTTTCAGAAACATCAGTCTTCTTTTGCATTGTTCTATTGTGTAGAGATGTGAAAGCTATAGATTTAAAATTGATGATTTGTATACACTACTATAGCATTAATTTACAAAATAGAGAGGCTTACATGAGCCAGCTTGATAATGGTGTCATCTAGCTTCGTGAATAATTTCTCAAGAATACTTATTTATGAATAAAGTAGATCTATGCACATAAAAATGCAGGGATATTTATCTATTTGTATTATTTATTCATGATACTTCTCTTTCCTCACTCTTGCCATGGTTTAATATGGAGAAAAAAAGATTCTACTTTTCCAGTGAACTTTGCCTTGGACCAGGTATTTTTTTTCCTTTTCTTTTCTTTTTCTTTTTCTTTTTCTTTTTTCTTTTCTTTTTCTTTTCTTCTCTTTTTTCTTTTTCCCCTCCTCTTCCTTTCCTCCTCTTTCTTTTTTCCTTCTCTTCTGCTTTCTTTTTCTCTTCTTTCTTCTTTCTTTCTTTCTTTCTTTCTTTCTTTCTTTCTTTCTTTCTTTCTTCCTTTCCTTTCCTTTCCTTTCCTTTCCTTTCCTTTCCTTTCCTTTCCTTTCCTTTCCTTCCTTCTTTCCTTCTTTCTTCGTCTTTTTTTGCCACTGGAGATGCAAATAGAACAGATTTACCATTACCGAGCAGAGGTTTTTAGAGATGTGTGTTTCCAACTCACCACTCTGGGAACACATCCCATGTAAGATAGGCCCCCTTCATCCTGGATCCCAAAGTGAGGAAACACACAGAGGATGGTCTCATCCAGCTTGCATCCTACATCCGGGTCCAGCAATGATAAAACCCAGTAGAGTGCTCAAGAGGTCTAATAGACTCTCAGACGCTGAAGCAAGACATAATGCAAGGCATTATGAACATCGAAGTTGCCAGCGGAATATTGTGTATGATCACGACAGAACCAGACTGATGCCAAGAGTGGCACCAGATGTAGAATGTTGCCAGAGGACAAAACCTCAAACAGCGTGGTATTTGCATTAGAGACTCATGGTTCAGGCATTCGGCTGTTATTGCAGATGCAAAATATTCAGCCCATGTAAAATAGTGAGATGAAATTTGGTAAAACTGTCACCTGACATAACGTTGGGGGTAGAACTGTTCCAAATGAGCCCTGGAACAAGGGCACAGGAGTTCCCTGAGTGGAGTGGTTTTCTGCTTGTTCTGAGCAGAAACAGGAAGAGGCACTGTATATTTCTGTTTACTCCTCTGAATCCTGCCTCTTCCTAAAACCCCATGTCCCAGAGGAGAGGAGCTCCTTCAGGTTGTGTCCTAGAATGAGGAGACTTTAATCCACACTTAATCTGTGGCTAATCACAGCTAAATCTAGCAGAGGTCATCTCCGCAAATTACAGCATATAGTTTAGTAGAGAAGCAGCCAAAAATGCATAGACCTGTGAGTCATTAACATTTGTCACTGTCACTCACTGGTTTCCAGGGTTATTATATGCATATGGCCAGGGCAGATATAGACAACTAGATTTTCCTTTACACTGTCAGAAATATATTTTTGTCATTAAAATATTTTGAAAAAAATGCTTTGATTTTTTTCTTTCTACAATATTTTAAAGTATTCATGAAATGGTTGCATTTATAATCCATCTAAATGTTCATTCTTTTATAGTTTTGTATTATATTGCTTCCCCATGTCTTAGAATCATCATATAGTCTTTTTTTTTAAAGTTCTATTTTGCCTAATGTATGTGTCTGGGATATCAGACTTCAGATTCTTAAAGGGAAAAATTAATTGTTTTTTTTGGAAAAAGTAATTGTTGATTACAATCAGCAGTTGATCCAATTAAAAAATAATCTCTGCTAAAATAGTTGGTGTTTAAATTGCATATAATATTCTCACTAAAGGAATACATCAATAATTTACCTAGAGGTAATGTTTTAGCAGGCAATGTTTAAAAGAATTTAGACTAATGAATTGCCTAATCATTCACAAAATCAGTCATTATCGATCAAAGATTCCCTTCAATAATTTGTCTAATGTTCAGATTTTAGATTTGTAAATTACAAGGTTTTTTTTTTTAATTTATTTATTTATGATAGTCACAAGAGAGAGAGAGGCCAGAGACACAGGCAGAGGGAGAAACAGGCTCCAGGCACCGGGAGCCCGACGTGGGATTCGATCCCTGGTCTCCAGGATCGCGCCCTGGTCCAAAGGCAGGCGCCAAACCACTGCGCCACCCAGGGATCCCTAATTACAAGGTTTTAAGGGCTACTCCAATCAGCTGTATAAATCCATAACTTTCCCAAAAAATAAATATTGTATACTAAATCAGACTTTCTATGATGATTAGAAAGGGAAATTTATTTCAAAAATCAATGTGTTTGTAGCTGATATGCAGTATTTGATCTAAATTCCATGCTAAAATAAAAGTTGGTAATATTATTATATAATAATAGATAGTTTTGAAGCAAAGCAGACCCAGTCAGAACCCAGGAGCAGGTCCCACAGGAACTAGCCAGTGGGTCCTTGGCTGCGTGTAGGGAGGACTCAAACATGAACCAGAGGAACTGAAAAGAATTTATTAAAAGAATTATTATCGTGTAGTGTAAACAACAGGTATAGCAGACAGAGTGTCTGGACTTGGAAAGGAGAGTGAATCTTGATGTCATGTAGAGCTAAGGGGTTATATTAGGAAAGGTTCGAGGGTACACATTCCTCCAGGAATTCAGGGTAGGTTCCAATCAAGGGCAGATGTGAAGTGAACAATAGGTGCTACTCCATAAATAATCAAAGCATTGATGCCAAGTATCAGCCCAGGTTGGTTTGAAGCTAAATCCTGGAACGTGTTTGGGATCTGGCTCTTGTTAGGTGTTATCAGGTGTTTGGGGCCTAGGGCAAAATTCAGAGAATGATTAACTTTCTTGCTTCCCCTGGAAGTGGGGTCTTTGGCTTATTCAGAGGCAAAATGTGGAACATGAGTAAATGGGGCCTAGCAGAAAACCAGCAGAGAGGGAGCTGGAGTCCCGTCTGCACCCCCCCCATACTAGTTTTGACTCTTTCTTGTAAAATGATCCCTGAATAACTTCTGTGTCCTTTTTGAGTAACCTGATTTTCCTGAAGGTCCTTTTGTTAAGTCATCCCTACATTGAGTCAATCCAGTACCTCTTTCACTTATAAAATATATCTCAGTCTATTACTTATCGGTTGTGCAAAGTGAAGAAAAAATTCATTTTTGTCATATTTCCTCATTTAATGTGGACAATAATATTCTCATGTAGTTACTGTGAATAAATTTTTTAAACACAAAACAGAGTATCCAGTATATAATAAGTATATAAGTGTGCATTTCCACGTCACTGAGAAATTCCCACCTCTTCCCTGTGTAATCACCTATCTTGTTTCCAGAAGTCTTCTTTATTCATAAAAATGAATTTTCTCTTTGTACTTAGCAATGCCTACAGGTAGTAGACAAAATATGTCCTTATACAAAGGAAAGCAATGTGCGTCCGTATACATACCAGTTATAATTCTCAACATTGATATAAGTAGCTATACTCTTAGAGAATTATCCATGGATATGTATGTGCACGTGCCTGGGTGCATTTATCTACATGTTCCAGATTAGTAGAGAAGAGGAAAAGGATATACTTTGTAATAGACAATATAGCCTCTGTTGGAGTATAGATGATAAATAATATAACGTGTGGCCTTTGAGTCATTTTGGAAGTCACCCTTCTTCTCAAATATAAGGGAATCAAGTCAAATTCTTTAATTTGAAAAATTTTAAAAATTTGACGACAATTAAGACTCATGTTTCTAACAAGGCCCCATTTGTTGGGCTGTCACAATAAAAATTAACACCAGCATTTATGAGGCCCTGGCTCTTTTCTCCTGGAGGAACTATCCTGCCCATTGTTTGTCATGACCCCTGCTCTACATGTCAAGAAACTCTTCTTTCTCTGTTGTGCTCTTTGGTCACAGCTTCTGTGAACGGGTATTCTGGGGCCCTCCATCCTTGGTATCATACTCCCTCTAAAGACTACTGCTTATGGAAGACTAATGGTCTGTGATTCCAAAAGTCAGTAGGGCGTTTAGTTTCAACCTCATGGTTCTTTGCTAACAAGATCCCTTCACAGTTCAAGTTCGCTAGACATTGCATTTGTCACTAATGGCAGGCAGTTTCCCCAATCATATGTATCAAATCTGCTTTATTTTCTGGCTTTGCTCCCATGTGCCCCACCTCAATTCAGTTCTCAAATTTGAGCACTCTCTCGTGCTCCCTTCCTCCTCCCTCTCTCTCTTCTCTCTCTCTCCCTTTCTCTCACACTGTCCAATAAAGATATTTTACTGAAACTCGGATCTTCCATTGTTTGGAGTTAGAATCGGTGGCTTCAGCTTAGAAAGCCCTTCATCCCTTCATCTGTGCCCACCAGCTGGCCAGTTCGTTTAGGTATAAACCCATCTCTTCCCACATGGGTTTTAATCCAGCCCACAGAAGCTCACAACCTAGCAAGGGTTCATATTCTGAGTCCTGTTTCTAGTTTCTCCCCTGGAACTTTGACCCAGCAAATACATGTGGGTTTTTTTTGTTTGTTTGTTTGTTTTTTTTTCTTCCTTGTTGCAGATGATGATTAAGTAAATCTTTTCTGTTACAAACATGGATTACTGTTTTTAAAGTCTCCAGTATTAGTTTTCTCACTTTTTGCCATGCAGCTGTTAAGTCAATGCCACATATTTTGGGGTTGGCTAAGACAGAGCCCTGCTTCAAAAAGTTGCATTCTCTGTGAGCTAGGATCCTAATTTTCCATATTGTTAGGAACTGTATTTAATAATGAGAAAGCAAAACTATCCATCCAGTGGCCTCCATCCTGGTAGTTCAAAGAAGTCAAAAGGAATGTTCAAGAAACCAATTATTTAGTGATAAGTATGTAAAAACTGCAAAATATGAGAGGCAACTTGGGAAGTAATGAGAATGAAAGACAGCAAAGGTGACATCCCACTGAAAGAAGAGAGAAACAAACAAACAAAAAATATTAGCCCTTTGAAAATACCTGCATTGCACTTTCTTAAATTATGAGTTGGATATGATGCTTAAATAACTAAGTCTTCCTCCAGATATCAAGGAGGCAGATGAAAAAAAAGAAAGCCTTCAAATAGAATAAGTAGATTGTTTGCTTATTATGCCAACAACTTTAGAAGGTCCTGACTTTTTAGAAAGAATAATAAGTAACAAATAAGTTGTTTAGAAATGTCTAGTAGTACCATTCTCTGTGAACCAAATAAGGACAAAAACATTAGCTACGGCGTACTTACACATATAGTTGTATATATAACATGGGATTAATTAAAGGCACCTAGGGCATTATTCAAAGGTGGAGAGAGGCAAGTTTGAGGGAGGACCCCCTAAATATAAACAGAGTAAAGAAAAGGAAATTAGTCTGTTAAAGCAATGAGCTTCAAGAAATTGATTTTTACTAATGATAACAAATAGAAATGTTCTCAGGAAAGCAAGTTCAAAAGGTAAATGAGTCCCGGAAATCACAAAGCCGACTTTCGGAAATCATTTCAGCTGTACTTTCTAAAAGTTTATATTGAATAAGAAAAAGAATGAAAATAAACCATCCAAACTCATAGCTACATAATACTGTGAAATTTAAATCTGATAACATGGACATAAGGAAAGAACAATCAGGATAAAAGTAGTTCAAAGATATGCTTCTCCCAGAACACAGGCAGAGGAACATCCTTTAAGATGTATTTTGTATTTAGGAAGAGATAACCAAAATAAAGCATCAGTACTGTCCTTTAAAGTAAACGATATCTGGGAAACGAACTAGTGGTGGTGGAAGGGGAGGTGGGCGGGGGGTGGGGGTGACTGGGTGGCAGGTACTGAGGTGGGCACTTGACGGGATGAGCACTGGGTGTTATTCTGTATGTTAACAAATTGAACACCAATAAAAATAAATTTATTAAAAAATAGATTTGATACTGGTGGAGCAATTAAAGTGTATAATCCTTTTTATATATTTTTTCCTTTTTATATTTATTTACATTTATTTTTTTCCCATTGCTAACAGTAATACGTGCAGATCATGACCTGAGCCCAATGCAGACACTCAACCATCTGAGCCAACCTGGGTGCCCCAAGTATAATACTTTAATATATTATTGGATTTTATATACAAATAGTTTGTTGAGAGCTTCTGCATCTGTATTAAAGAAGGATATTGACTATGGTTTTCCTTTTTTGTAATGCATTTCCCTGCTCTGGTTATTAGTAGGTCATCAAATTATTTAATAGCTATAGGTCCATTTCAATGATTGATTTCTCCTTGTTTGAGTTTTGGTTTGTGCTTTTCAATTATTCTATTTCATCTATATCATTAAATTTGAGGGCATGGAACTATCTGTATTATTCCATTATAATCCTTTTAAGGTCCATGAGATCCGAAGTGATGACACTTTCTCATTTCTGATATTTGTGATTTATGTCTTCTCTCCTTCATTTTTGTTAGACTGCCTATGGCTTTTCAATTTTCTTAGTCTTCTCAAAGAACTACCTTTTGATTTTGTTGATTTTCCTCATTATTTTCTTGTTTTCAGTTTTAAGTATTCTGTAATTTTTATTATGTCTTCTCTTCTGTTTGCTTTAAATTTAAAATTGTTCTTTTACTCTCATTTCTTGAGGAAGAAGTTTAGGGTATTGATTTTGGATCTTTTTTTCTGATATGATGTAAATTTCCCTCTAAACACTGCTTTTGCTGAATCACACTCATGTTTTTAATATGTTTACATTTTCTTACATTCAAAATATTTTTTTTCAAAATATTTTCTAATGAGAATTTTTTCACTAAGTCATGTGTTGTTTGGGCAGCCTGGGTTGAGCTTGGAGGCACTAGTCTTGTGTGCCGGGACATTCCAATTACCTCTCCCAACACTTCCGTCACGCAGCGAGCCTAGGCCTTTTAGAAGCGAGGTTACCTGCAGGCAGGATGTGGAGGTACAGGCCATAAGCTCAACTCTCAGAAGTGTGTATGCATGGGAGGCAGATGAATGCTACGCACTCGGACATGGGAGTTGGAAACTAGCTACACTCTGATTGAAGAAGGTCTTTGGAAATCGCTGTATTCAACCCAGATACACGTGGTTCAGGCACAACGATTCCACATGCTTTTCTCACAACCTCTCCCAGCAACTAACATGAGGATGTTAGCAGCTACGTCTACAGTGAGGCAGGATGCGGGAGGGTTGTGCCCTGACCTCAGCTCTCACAGGGAAGCATGCCTAGAAGCCAGCTCTCAACCAGCTGCGTTCTAATGGCAGTGAGAAGGTAGCAGTATTCTGAGTCAGGAGGTTCCAAGATTACCACTCTACTGCACCTGGAGATACCTTCCAGGTCTGCATTGTTAACTTGCGACTCAGAAGCCTCTGGCAAACTTCTCTGGTGAAGACGTGGAAACTCACTCTGCAGGAAGTGTGGAACTGTGAGGGCCTGAGGGTGACCTCAACTCTCAGAAGTAAAATGCTTTTGGACAAGGCGTTCAACTACCTTCTCACGTATGGAACTTAGTATGTAGCACCAGTCGACCAAAGGAATTACTGGGAAATCGCTGGATTGAGCTTGGAGGCAACAGGCTTGTGTGACGGGAAATTCCAATTACCTCTCCCAACACTTCCGTCACGCAGCGAGCCTAGGCCTTTTAGAAGCGAAGAGTACCTGCAGGCAGGATGTGGGGGTAGAGGTCTAAGCTCAACTCTCAGAATTGTGTATGCATGGGAGGCAGATGTCTGCTACCCACTCGTACACGGGAGTTGGAAACTAGCTACACTCTGATTGAAGAAGGTCATTGGAAATCGCTGTATTCAACTCAGATACACGTGAGTTCAGGCACAACGATTCCACATGCTTTTCTCACAACCTCTCCCAGCACCTAACATAAGGATGTTGGCAGCTACGTCTACAGTCAGGCAGGATGCGGCAGGGTCCTGTCTTGAGCTCAGCTCTCAAAAGGACGCATGGCTCGGTGCGGTAAGTCAGGAGGTTCAATGAATACCGCTCTGCTGCACCTAGAGACAACCATTGAAGACTGCAACTTGCCCCCTGCGTCCCATGAGCTTCTGGCATACATCTCTAGTGAGGATGTTCGAACTCTATCTGCAGTCAGTGTGGAACTGTGAGGGACTGCGTGTGGTCTCACCTCTCAGAATCAAGTTCCCCTGGACACTGCGTTCAACTAGCTTCTCTTGTATGGAAGTTAGTATGTAGTGCCAATGTATGAGAGGAATTCCTCGGTAGTCGCTGGATTGAGTTGAAGACACTTGTCTCCTGGCCTGCACCTTCCAATTGCCTCTCACACCACTTCTGTCACGCATTGAACCTAGGCCTGTTAGAAGCGAAGTGTACAGCAGTCAGTGTGGGACCCAGGAAATTTCTTTTATTTTTTTATGATAGTCACACAGCGAGAGAGAGATAGAGAGGCAGAGACATAGGCAGAGGGAGAAGCAGGCTCCATGCACCGGGAGCCCGATGGGATTCGATCCCGGGTCTCCAGGATCACGCCCCTGGCCAAAGGCAGGCGCTAAACCGCTGCGCCACCCACGGATCCGGGACCCAGGAAATTTAACAAAAATCCCCTACCTGGACAAGCAGAGCAGGATGATTCTTTGTGCTACACCTGTCACCTCCTGTATGACCCTACATCTGCTTATATTTAAGGTGCTGCCCCACCCTAGTCAAGCTTTTGGGCACACCCTACTCAGAAATCGGCCCATAACAATGTAACCCTGCTTTGTGCCCGCCAAAACTGCGCGCCAATTCTGACCAAAGTAATAGGCCAGCTCAAATGGATACTATAGGGTAAGATGTAATTCAATCGGCCACCTGAGTGTGGACCGACATGACTGTGCAACTTTCTGTGTATCCCATGGGCCACTGGCCCCTATAAAGCTGCTATGCCTCTTAGTCTCGGGGTCCAAGTCCCTGCTCGCTGTGTCAGGTATACTTAGACCCACGCTCCAGCTTGTAAATAAACCCTTGTGTTTGCATCGGTGTCGGCTTCTCGGTGGTTTCTAGGATTCAATCTTGGCCACAACATTTGGGGGCTCGTCCGGGATCTGAGAGACCTCCAGGACCTTATCCGGAGGATTTCACGCGTGGTGAGTGCACTCAACTTTTTTCCACCTTTTGCATGTATTCTCTGAGAGCTAACCTGTAGGAATTCCAATCTGTATTAGGTCGGCATTGGCTTAGGCGGACGCGCTGGTGGGCCATCAACCGGGGGTCTTGAGGAGACGTCCCTTGCCCCTGCCTGGAGGATGGAGGTCCTATCTGTAAGGAGGACGGAGGTCCACATCTGTATGGTGGACGGGGGTCCTCATATGTAAGGAGGATGGGGTCCTCATCTGTATGGAGGATGGGGTCCTCATCCGTAAGGAGGACGGGGGTCCTCATCCGTATGGAGGAGGGTCCTCATCCGTATGACGAGGGGTCCTCATCCGTAATAGGACGGGGGGTCCTCATCCGTATGGAGGACGGGGTCCTCATAAGGAGGACGGGGTCCTATCTGTATGGAGGACGGGGGTCCTCATCTGTAAGGAGGGCTGGCTGCCAGCCCTTCGGATTACTTTCTGTCTTGTCTCCGCAGCCGCACTAGAACGTTTGTCTGTTACTGTGTTCTTTACCTGTTTGCGTGTTGGTCAGTGTTACCTGTTTGTGTGCTGGTCTGTGTTACTGTGTTCTTGTTAACTGTGTGTTTGACTGTGTTATTTGTGAACTGTCATAACTGTCTGTGCCTTGGTGTGGACGGGGGACATAATGGGGCAGATGCAAACCATACCCTTGTCTCTTATGCTCTCCCACTTCTCGGATATTAGGGAAAGAGCTCTTATTCTGAGCATAGACATACAGAGAGAGATTCCAAATTTATTGCATATCAGAATGGCCAACCTTTGATGTGGGATGGCCCCGAGAAGGAAATTTTCACCTACCTATTATCTTACAGGTTAAGGCCGTGAACTTCAGGGACAAACCAGATGGCCACCCTGACCAGATGCCCAACATCCTGGCCTGTCAGGACATGATCGAGAATTCCCCTCCTTGGCTAAAACCCGTTTTTACTCCCCAAAGCACACAAGCCTGAAGGTAAGGAGAGACTCCGGGTCCACCGCCAGACTCTAATGGCAGGTCTCCAGGCTGCCGCGTGCAAGACTACCAATCTGGCCAAGGTCTATGATGTGAGACAGGGTAAGGATGAGAGTCCAGCAGCCTTCTTAGAGGGAGCAATAGAGGCTTTTAGGCAGTACACCCCTATGAACCCAGAAGCCCCGGAAACAAAGGCCGCAATTATCATGGCTTTTGTTAACCAGGCCGCTCTGAACATTAAAAAGAAATTGCAAAGAGTAGAGAGACTGGGAGAGAAGAGCTTGCAGGACTTAGTGATAATAGCAGAACGAGTCTATAGAAAAAGTCCGGGAAGAACTGCATGTTACCACCCCACACGCTATTAAAGGGGTACTCAAACAGCCCCCAGACAGCTGGATCAGCAATGCCCATCTGACCCATTATCAGAGCCTACTGCTAAACCCCACCAGAATTTTATTTAAGCCACCGACAACCCTGAATCTGGCAACGCTACTCCCTAACCCAGACTGGGACCCCCTCTGCATGACTGTCAAGAAATTTGGCACAGGTGTACGGAATCAGCGCTGATCTCCAGGACCAGCCACTGCCGAACGCCGATGCCACCTGGTACACGGACGGCAGCAGTTTTGTCCGAGAAGGAGTCCGATTTGCGGGGGCAGCCATACCATAACCACGGAGACAGAGACCGTCTGGGCGGAGCCATTGACAGCCTAAATGTTGGCTCAATGGGCAGAACTGATCCCACTGGCCAAGGCACTGACCATGGAGGAAGGTAAACGAATAAACATCTACACCGACAGCAGGTACGCCTTTGCCACCGCTCACATTCACGGAGCCCTTTACAGAGAGAGAGAGAGCTTCTGACAGCAGAGACAAAGACTGTTAAAAACAAAACGGAGATTCTTGAACTCCTGAGGACCCTCTGGCTGCCCAAGGCCCTAGCCATCATCCACTGTCGGGGCACCAAAAGGCAGACACACCAGTAGCCAGGGGAAACCGGCTAGCCGATTTAAAAGCAAAGGAGGCGTCCCTTTTGGTGACCCAGGTCTTAGCAACCACGCTACCTGATCCGGGGGAACGGAACCTGCCGGACACCCCCAACTATAGTGATGCTGACTTACACTGGATCAAACACTTGCCTATGACCCAGTGATTGTGTGGCTGGTGGAGGGCCACAGACTCCAGCATCATCTTGCCAGAGGAACTGGGACGGCGAGTCCTATCCAAAACGCATCGGAGTACTCACACGGGAACAAGGAAGATGGAAGACCTCATACGACATGCAAAGATCACTATTAAAGACTCTCGAGCAAAGATCGAGCAGAGTGGCAAGCTGCCACTCATGCCAGTTAACTAATGCCACCGCCCATGGATCTAACCCAGGCACCTGGCTCCGGGGGGACCGCCCAGGAGCCTACTGGGAAGTGGACTTCACTGAGGTAAAACCTGGAAAATACGGATACAGGTATTTATTAGTGTTTGTAGATACTTTTTCAGGATGCACAGAGGCATTTCCCACCAAACCTGAAACGGCACAGACCGTGACCAAGAAACTGCTGGAAGACATCTTACCGAGGTATGGTTTTCCTGTTAAGATTGGGTCAGACAAGGGCCCAGGATTCTTCTCTAAGGTAACACAGGGAGTGGCACTAGTACTTGGGGCAGATTGGAAATTAGATTGTGCATATAGGCCCCAGAGCTCAGGACAGGTAGAGAGGATGAACAGAACATTAAAGGAGACCTTAACTAAATTAGCCCTGGAGACTGGCGGGGACTGGGTGACTCTCCTCCCCTTCGCCCTATATAGGGTGAGGAACTCCCCATATAAGATGGGACTGACTCCCTACGAGATCATGTTCGGTCTTCCTCCACCTGTTATCCCCATTTTAAAACTTGAGGTGCTTGCTGAATTTGATGATCGCCAACTTCTTTTCTCCCTCCAAATGTCATGAACCCATGAGCAGGTGTGGCCTAAGCTGAGGGCCCTCTATGAGACTGGGCCACCCCCGGATCCCCATCGATATCGGCCAGGTGACTGGGTGTACATGTGTACGTGTGGAGATATCAACACCGGACACTCAACCTCGCTGGAAGGGACCTTACACCTGATCCTGACCACTCCCACGCTCTCAAGGTCGACGGGATTACTCCCTGGTCCACTACACCCACGTCCAGCCAGCTGACCCACACCGTTCTCAAGAACTTTGTTCCAGAATGGAAAAGCCAACCGGACAAGGACAATCCCCTAAAGCTAAGTGCACCGTTCTCACTAATTTCGCACCTCCAAGACTCCCTAGTCTGAGGTTGTCCTTCAAAATAGAAAGGGATTAGACTTAGTCTTCTTACAACAAAGGGTGTGTGGTGTGGGGGGGGTTATGTGCTGCCTTAAACGTAGAATGCTGCTTCTTCGCTGGAATATAAATGGCAGCGAGAACAGCAACAAGGTTGGTTAAAATCCTGGTTTAATCATTCCACCTGGCTCACTCTAAGAGCAACCTGGACCCTTGATTGGATCCTGCATAGGATCCTCTGAAAAGGGGGGAATGTGGGACCCAGGAAATTTAACAAAAATCCCCTACCCCTGGACAAGCAGAGGAGGACTGATTCCATTTTGTGCTACACCTGCCACCTCCTGTATGACCCCCACATAACCTGCTTATTGCTTAAGGCGCTGCCCCACCCTAGTCGAGCCGCTGGGCACACCCTAATCGGAAATCGGCTCAGAACAATGTAACCCTGCTTTGTGCCCGCCAAAACTGCGCGCCAATTCTGACCAAAGTAATAGGCCAGCTCAAATGGATACTATAGGGTAAGATGTAATTCAATCGGCCACCTGCGTGTGGACCGACATGACTGTGCACCTTTCTGTGTATCCCATGGGCCACTGGCCCCTATAAAGCTGCTACGCCGCCTCTTAGTCTCGGGGTCCAAGTCCCTGCTCCGCAGTGTCGGGTATATTTGGACCCATGCGAGCTTGTAAATAAACCCTCGTGTGTTTGCATCGGTGTCGGCTCCTTGGTGGTTTCTCGGATTTGCAATCTTGGGCACAAGACCAGGGCCTGCCCTGACCTCCCTTCCAGGGCCACACTGACCGCCCCACAGGCCCTCTGTGCCCGAGGCACACAGGCACGGGGATGCGGGGAGGGAGGAAGTGCCCCGGCCAGCCCAGGCCCCCAGGACAGAGGGAGCACAGACCTCCTAGACCCTGGTGACCTGAGGCTCCCTGACTGTCACTCTGTCCCAGCCCCTCCTGGCCCGCGGGGCACAGGCTGAGTCCCAGTAAAGTCCGTGGGGTCCTGACCCTGGTGTCTGGCCGCCCCTGGTAGGCACGTGGGGACGTCAGCTGTGTGTGTGCCTGGCGGCGCCCCTGCAGGGGCTGGTTGGGGCCTGGGTGGTGCCCCCTCCTCCTCTCTGGGGGTCTCTCCACGCCCCGTGCACAGAGTTCCTGGAGACACAGAAATGGGCTGGCTGTGCATTTTCGCACCACAACACTTTCTTGACTTGCTACAGCAAACGGGCTCAGAGCCGAGGGTGCGCACCTTCCCCTGGGGAGGGAGACCTTTCTGTCCTTTAGGCGAGGGCAAGAATCACACAGGGGGGGGGGGGGGGGCTGGAGTCCCCCACCTGGGAGCATGTGTGGACTCCGTGGGGGGCTGTGTCCTGAGGTTTCAGCCTGAGTGACGGTTCTGAGGACAGCAGAGCTGACCTGGACCTGCAGCTCATGGGCTCCTGCGCTGGGTCCCCGCAGGGCAGCTGGACCCCGGCCTCGGGCCCCCTGGGGCCCCAGCACCTGGAGGAGCCTGCCTCCTGCTGTGGGTGTTGGTGGGGCCCACCAGCCTACCCCTGTTCTCCCCACCCGTGTCCCGGGATCCCCAGGGCTGCCCTAGGTCAGCGACCCGGATCTGTGGGGCACCCAGGGCCCAGGAGGCCACATGCAGCTGTGAGAGGGCTCGCTCAGCCCGGGCCAGAATCCAGGCCTGGCCAGGGCCATGGGGGGTGGATCCCATTAGTCTTTGTGTTGGGCCTGGGGGGGCTCAAATCACCCCAGCCCCACAGAGCCCGGGGCCAGGCCAGCCCAGGTCCCTCTGGGTTAGGGGCTGGTGTCCTGTGCAGGGTGTGCCGCCCTCCAGGAGGGACAGTGGGAGGAGGCAGGGCACAGTGCATCCTGTGCTCCACCACCTGCACCCTGTGGGGGCTCCCGGCATTCCCTCTTCCCTGCAACCCCTGGGTACTCTATGGGACACCAGGGCTTCTGATGGGAGTAGGCTGTCCAGAGAACCCCGGGGAGGCTGAGCATGTCCCACAGGGGACAGCTGCCCGGGTCCTTGCTGGGGGCCGATGGTGTGGGGGCAGAGGTATGATGGTGGTGGAGTGTGGGGGATGGTGTAGGGGGGTGGTGTGGGTTATAGTGTGGGTGGGGAATGTGTGGGGGTGTGAGGGGGATGTAGGGGGGATGGTATGGGGGCGATGCCATGGGGGATGATGATGTAGGGGATGGTGTGGAGGTGGGTAATGAGGGGGATGGCCTCCACAGAAGAGCCCCCAAGCCCCCGGGTCTCCGCGCTTCTCTCAGAACCCTGCGTTCACTCTGCCTGCGTCCGAGTTTTTTGGTTTTTTTTTTATCTCAGACTGTTGTGCCCAAGATTGCAAATCCGAGAAACCACCGAGAAGCGACACGATGCAAACGCACGAGGGTTTTTTTTCAAGCTCGAGCTTGCGTCCAAGTACACTCGACACAGCGGAGCAGGGACTTGGACCCCGAGGTGGGTTTTAGCTTAGTTTTAAGGGCTGGTCTCGGGGACCTCCAGAAGGGCTGGAGCAATTTCTCAAGTTCTGTTTACATTTTGATATGGGGCCTTCAAGGGCATTGAGCTCTGTTCTCCTTCTAATAGGGGCTTCCCGCCCTAGACCTGGGCTCAGTTTTATGCTAATGTGGGGCTTTCAAAGACATTAAGCTGTAAACTTTTGTTTTTTCCTGTAACTGAAGTAATGGAAATTTCAGCTCTTCTTTGCAGGGGCATGGGATGGCTGGACTTGTGCTAACACTGGACTAAAAGTGGAATGGCCTTAATTTTCTGGCCTCCACGTCCCGTCTTCCTATCTAGCTCCTTCCCCCTTCCCTGAGCTCCTAAGAGAGCAATTGCAAATGACCTCTGGTGGCAGCGTGTGGGGGACAGGTCCAGGGATTTGGGATCAGGAAGACCTGGAGCGCGGGCATCCGGGCTGTGAAGCCGGATTCGATGCTGCAGACTCTTATTCCCTAAGGCTTTTTTGACAACTGACTTTGTACATAGAAAAGCTCTCCTTTGTCTTTAAAAGATGAAGAGCAAGTCAAAGCGGTTTTTCTCTGCCCATCTGATTGCTCAGATTCCAATCTGAGACATATTTCCTGTTAATAAGATAATTTACTATCCGTAGTACTATGGTTAAAATATTCTGACACAAGTAATTCAGAGGGATGAGGGTTTCTCATCTCTTCACAGCTCAGTCACTCATCAGGAAAGCATCTTTATGGATTTGGAAAGAACCAAGAGACATTATTACCAATGGTCATATTATTATGTTAAGGATTCTTCCTTGAGATCCCAGGAAGGCAATTTTTTTTGGGCTTGCGGAGGCCTCTTGGAGTGAGGTTAAATCAGAAATTGTGAGTTTGGGTTTCAGATAATGAACTGGTTAGCTACGTAAACACGGACAGGCACTTAGGTTCTTTTTGAATTTCAATTCCCTTAAAAGCTATAATAATTTCTAAACACCTCATTAGACTGTTGTAGGATTCTTTATTGCTAATACAAGTTAACATTCATATGGCACATATTATGTGCCAAGAATTGTGTCATGCTTCACATAAAAGAACTCATGGGATCCTCCAACAACCCTATGGGCAGATAATGTTATCTTGATGGGCCAACTAAAGGATAGATAGGAAGAAAACATCTTGTCCAAGGTCGTTTGACCTAGCTAGTTAAGTGGATTCGAACTCAGGAAGCCTGGCTCCAGGCTGTTATGGCCACCAGAAAATATATTAAGTACTTACTAACGTCCTAGTATTGTACAAACAAAGTCCAACTCTTTATTCATTAGAGCTCTATGGCACAGGCATTATTACTGTCACAGTTTTGCAGAGAAAGAAGTAGGTTCAGAGCCTAAGCTCAAGGGACTTGCCCAGAGCCCTACAATTCAGAGGCAGAAACCTTCCTTTTCCTCATAATATTCTCCTTCCACCACTTACCTTCTCCTTTCTCTAAGTCTTAATATAAATGTTGCTTCTTCTGGTCATCTCTGAGGCCCCAGTTAGACTAAGCCTTATATATGTACTTGTAGTAAGCTGTATATTTACCTTTATATTGGCTACTATAATCTTGTTTAGTTGTCTTTCGGTCACTTTTTGGTTAGTATCCGTCTCTCCCACCAGCATGGCCTGGAGGGAGCTAGGGACTGCATCTATGTCTGGTTAACTTGGTATTCCTAGC
>NW_023331530.1:0-49120 GCF_011100685.1 Canis lupus familiaris
CAAGAGAAAAGCAACACGCTGTATAAAAGGGAGCCATTATAACTCTATCAGAAGGTTTCTCAGCAGGAAATTTATAGGTCAGAAGGGCATGCATGGCATAATATATTCAAAGTTCTGAAAGGGAAGAACTCCCAACCAAGAATTCTCTACCTGGCAAGTCTCTCATTCAGAATTGAAGAAGAGATTAAGAGTTTTCCAGGAAGCAGAAGCTAAAGGAGTTCATCACCACTGAACCCAACCATACAAAAAATGTAAAGAATGCTTTTCTAAGCTAAAAAGAAAAGGTACTAATTACTAGTAAGAAAACTAAAGAAAAAAATGAGAGAAAACTAAGAAAAACAAATGAGAGTTAAAAATCTAACCGGAAGGACAAGTAATCAAGGTAGTGAGTGGATCAACAACTTATAAAACAAATATGAAGGGTAAAAGACAAAGGTAGTACAATAAAACTACCGCAATGAGTTAAGGGATAAATAAAATAAAAAATATGTTAAATGTGTTATCAACAATATAAAAATGCAGAAGAGAGGAGTACAAATATAAAACTTTGGGATACGTTCAAAATTAACTTACTGTCAACTTAAAGGAGACAGTTATATACATGTTATATGTGAACCAGACCATAACCACAAAGAAGAAAGCTTATAGTTAAGAACACAAAAGTAAAAGACAAAGCAATCTAAATATAAAGAAAACAAACACGAAGTAACAAACCAAGAAAGGAACAGAGAAGGACAACAATAACAGTGAGGAAACAATTAACAAGATGACAGTAAGTACATATCTAGAAATAGTGACTTTAAGTGTAAGGGAACTATCCTTCAATCAAAAGACATGGGATGGCTAAATGGATAAGGAAAACAAGACTCTTCTATAGGCTGCCTTATCCAAACCTCAATGAGGTATCACCTCACACCTATCAGAATGGCTATTATCAAAAACACAAGACATAAGTGTTGGTGAGGATGTGGGAACCCTCCTACACTGTTGGTGGGAATGCAAACTGGTTCAGCCACTGTGGAAATCAGTATAAAATTTTCCTCAAAAATTTTTCAAAAATAGAACTACCGTGTGATCCAGCAATTCCACTTATGGGTATTTATACAAAGAAAACAAAACACTAATTGGAAAATATATATGCATACCTGTGTTTCCTGCAGCATTATTTACTATAGCCAAGTCATGGAAGTAACCCTAAGTGTCCATTGAGATAAATGTTAAAGAAGATGTGATATACAAAAGAATATTGTTCAACTGTAAAAAAAAAAAAAAGAATGAAATCTTACCATTTGCAACAACACAGATACACTTTAAAGGCATTGTGTTAAGTGAGTAAATCAGAAAAAGACAACTACCATATGCTTTCACTTATGTGTAGAATCTAAAAAAAAAAGCAAACAAACAAAACAGAAAGATACAGACGACAAACTAGTGGTTGCCAGAGGGGAGAGGGTCAGGGGACAGTTGGAATAGGTAAAGGGGATTAAGAGTTACAAACTTCCAGTTATAAAATAAGTAATTTATGGGCATGCAATGTACAGTCTATGGAATATAGTCAATAACATTGCAATAATTTTTTATACTAACAGGTAGTAACCAGACCTCTCCAGGCGATCATTTCATAATATGCAAAAATATTGAATCGTTATGCTATACACCCGAGACTAATATAATATTCCACGTCAATTATAAATCAATAAAAAGTCTGATATGAAAAATTTGTATTCTGAGATACATACATGCAATCAGATGCAAAAGCTATGCAACCATTGAGCAATAATTCAATATCAATGTTGTTGGAAAGGGTAGTTCTGATTATACATCACAACCACAGTAGTGGATGCATTCATTGAACATCAAATATTTAACATTTATTGAACATAATACTTAATACTATTTTATGTAATTAATTCTTAGCACAACCCTCTGAGTTAAAATGCAAGTTCCATTTTACTGAAGGATGGGTAAAGGGAGCTTCATAGAAACGTCTACCTAACTAGTCACTGACAGGCTGGGACTTTGAATCTAGGTATATTTACATCCAAAACTTACATTTTTACCCTCACCTTTATTCCCGAGAGTTTTTCACTGATACTAATGAGTTCTGCTTTTATAATGAAACACAGATTCTGTTTTAGAGAGATCTATTTTCATTGGCTCAAATCATGGAATAATTTTCTTTTTTAGGAAAACAAAATGAGTAATAGTTCCTAGCATGCATATTTGTGACTCTTAAACTACTCTTGTATTAAAGGAGTTAATTTAGGGAAGTATCAGGATAGCAAAACTATTTGTTTAGGAAACATTTAGTAAAGAGCTGTACAATTTTCCATATTCTATATATTATATTTTTATTCTATATTGCTTGCCTACCGTCACATGAGAATTAATTTTCACTAAAGTGATGTATCTGGAACAAATGTAATCTTTTTTGTCTTAAGGTGATGAGTGAATTACGCAAAGATGGAAAAAAGTATTTCATTGAGAAATTTTTTTTCTTTCCTTTGAATTTCCTTTAGTTATATATGTAGAAACACACAAAATAAAATGAAGTGACTTTTTCAAGAGAAATAACTTTTTAAAACATAACTAATTTTTTAAATAACATTGGACAATTTACCATATAGGAGGATAGATCTGTCACTCATTTCTTGGACCAAACCACATTGCGAGTAGGATTTAGTCGATGGTAACTGGTTATGTCTTCATTTATGATGAGTCAATGAAAACTCAGAGGGACTAAATATTAAGTCAAAGGTTGTAAGTAAGTGGATGAGCTAGGACTTTAACTCAGGTGATTAAAAATTAAGCTTAGAATGTTACACAATCGGTTTTGTTTCTGTCTTTCTATAGAGGAAAATCAGATGTTGATAATTTAAATTACATTGCCAGGTCTTTTTCTGATTTAGTAATTCTTTTTTTCAAAAAATTTTACTCATTCTTGATAACATGTCTCCTTTTACTTATATTTACTTACCTTTTACTCATTTACATCCAGCATTAAATTTCTTGTGAAGTGTAAATGTATTGCTTTTCAGATCATCTAAGATTTAAAACAAAAAATGAACCAAGTGCTCAGAGGTAGAACAAAGCCGTGTTACATAAAAGTCAACTTGTTTTTACAAATATATTTAATTTTACCTGTTTTTCTGGCTACTTGTTTTCTGATCGGGTTAATTATGGATGAGTTATATGTAGATTTTAATGCTCAAAAAATAATTTGAGAGGAGTTTTTAAATGTACCTGTGTTTGACAGTTTGTTTTCATAGGTAAAAGTCTGTTTAACCTCATCAGGAAACAAAAGACTTTTGCATCTTTTCAGCCAGCCATTTGAATAAATGCAGGAACACCTGCTACCTGAAGAGTATTATTATGTTTTGGAACTACTCCATCTGTAATAAACTGTTGAGATTTTAATCAAGATGACTGTGTGCTGTAGGGAATTTTGACTGAAGGCATTCAGGGCTGTTACACTGTTATGATAGAAAAAAATAATATATTCAAGCCAGAAGTGGAGAAAAATAATGTATTTCAGGAGCGTCCTCCTGATTATAGCAACCTAGTTATGCTGAAAGACCATTGCTAAATTAGTTCATTGTTTTATCTTGCTTAGTGGTTCAGAGAATTTTAGAGCAGATGGGGTCACCTGTAATTTGTTTAAACTATTCATTGAGAGATAAAGGGGCTAAGATTATGAGGTTATATTTCTTGCCCCGGCTCACATGGTGTTTTAAGAACAAGAATATGAGTCCAGTTTTTTCTGACTTCTAATTTAGAGCTCTGATATTTATCTATCTGGAAATTCTATCTGAAGATCATATGAAGTATGGAAATACAGATTTTGTTCAATAGGCTCTGAAAAATGTCAAATCAACAAACGAAAGGCCAGATCCCTTTGCCTACTTAGAAGACTGGTTGTTCTGGGTCTGCTTTTACCCGGAAGCTAGTGAACAGTGAGCCTCAGTTTTGTGTAAGGGTTAATCGACAAAGCAAACATTCTCCATCCTTCCTAACTCACGACTATGCCACCCCTGACACATATGCTCACCACAGTCCTACTCTGAGAAGATTTACAACTAATCGCTAACACTACAGGTGTCTAACTATTGGAGTGTGTCAGAAACATTTTCGGATTTAGGCGTATTTTGATCTGTCCAGACTACCAAACGTCTGATACTATTTTAGTCATCTTGGCATTTTATTCATTATTTCAGAGAAAGGAATATAGAAAACATGGATAGAGAAGATACATAGAATCAGGATATAGAAAGTCGATTTTTTTTCAAAGACTGTCTTGTAGATTTTAGATTGTAAATTGATTAAACTAAATCTTTAGTGCCAGAACTTCACTTGCTTTTCCAGAATTGCTTTAGCATGTTAGCAATTCAATTTACATAATTTTGGCTATATTATATATTGACCTGGACCAGATTGAGAGAGAAAACAGTTTGATTTTGGCATTTTAAGCTATAGCACACAAGTAGCAACTTGTGTTTTATTAAATTAGTTGTCACAGGCTCACAGTGCCCTGATTTATATAAAATCAATGTTCCTTTTTATCATCTTGGGGAGTGTGGCAATATTTGTTCAAGGCATAGTTTTGACTGAGATTTTTCTAAAGTTCTTTCTACCCCCCGCCCCCGCCATGATTTACCTCTTTCAGATGTCTTGAATGCTACCCACTATGGCTTCTGAGAAGCTGGTGCCTCTGGAGTCCCTTGTGTCATGAAGAGAGAATTTCTGTTAAGATGCTAACAATTTTAATTGAATTTAATTTTAATTGATTTAGTTTTCTTTTAACAGAATGATATGGCCATTTCTAAAGAATATAACTTTCATACCATTTTTGCTATTTTCCTTTCATTTCTTGTCCCACAACTGTTGCTACTCTTGTGATCGATTTCCAGTTACAAACTGGTTCCTTTTTTCCCATATGATGTGCTAATTCTTTTGCACTTGTTAAGTCTCTTAATCTTCAGAATAAATTTACAAGATATCGATATTTTATCCTAATTTTTCAGACCACAGAATTCAGACCCAGGTTATATAAATTGTAATAGTATAATCAGCATTAAAAACCAATTCTAACTCCAAAATCCATCCTCTAAACCATTGCATTCAACTTCTGCTATTAGAACTTAAAAAGGTTCTCGTATCCAGGAAACAGTAATATTAGTGATGATCAGTGCTTTCTAGGGGCTCTGATCCACATATGTTAGAAAGGGGAAGTGATTACTTTGTGTTAAGCAATTATTATAGTTTCGTTTGTTTTCTAACTTAGCTTGTCAACAGCTGGTAACAGTAATTATGTTTATCTAAACCATTCTGCCTCACATCTACCATAATTCAAAAATTTCAAAAATCATATTTAATAGCATTTTAAAGTTAGTGAGGAAAGAATGAATTAGAAACCATGTAATTGATTTTTGTAAGAGCAAAGCTAGCTAGATAAAATCTCTTAATTATATTATTTTTTGTTCAGGGTCTTCCTCTCTCTTGGCTTTTAAACTTGGGTCAATACCAATTTTTCCCTCTGAAGATAGAGACATTGTAAATTAAAAGCAGAATTCTTCACAGTCACCAGTTCTCTTTTTAAAAAGATTTTTTTATTTTTATTTTAGAGACAGAGTGCACCACATGTGGGGGGACGGGGAGAGGGAGAGGATCTTCAGGAGTCTCCATGCCGAGCATAGAGTCACATGTAGGGCTTGATCCCAAGACCCTGAGATCATGACCTGAGCAGAAACCAAGAGTTGACACTTAACCAACTGAGCCACCCAGGCTCACAGCAACCAGTGGTTCTTAATCATGTGTGTTATGTATCTCTGTGTGTCACAAATCTCTTTGGCAGTCTGATGAACTTCTAATAATACTGTTTTATTTTTTTAATAATAAATTTATTTTTTATTGGTGTTCAATTTGCCAACATACAGAATAACACCCAGTGCTCATCCCGTCAGTGCCCCCCTCAGTGCCCGTCACCCATTCACCCCCAATAATACTGTTTAAATATATGAAACAAAATACTAGAATTACAAAGGAAACAATACCAATTATTAAAATATTTTTAAATCCCAAATTTTGACTTAGTAAATTAGTAAAATTAGTAAATGTATATAAGTGACAAGGTACTGAAGGAGAATGGAATAAACACAAATGGACTGATAAGCATAAGTGACATTCTTGAGATATTTTCAGTTCTACAAAGTGATATTAAAGCTTTTTTTATCATTGGTGAGAGAGTCACAGGTACTACTATTACCATGATGTATTGCTTGCATTCATGATTAAAGAAAACACCAAATTTTAGTTGAGGTTACCAAAAATAAAGATGTATTTCCCTCATCCATGTTACACTCTCTTGAAAACCAGTACCTCATATATAAGAAGCCTGAAAAGTTTTCATTGTGTTCAGCATTACATTTATTTGTTAAGAAAATCAGTGTGTCTTCAGTTTCCAGTAACTGAAGCACAAAGACACTGAAGATAGCATTCTATCTGAACCAAGTTCAGAACAGGTGAATTGTACATAGACGTAGGTGACACCACAGCAAAGAACTGGTTCAGCAGGCTAGGTATCAGGTTCACAGCCAGGTACAAGCAGCCATTTACGGGCTTGCTGCTGGGGGATTAATATATTGAGGTTTTCACCCAGATTATGAGTTGTTTTTTCAAAAGTCAGAAGTAGCTAGTACTATAAAATAGGGGAGAAGGAGCAGAGAAGAGAAACTGTTGGAATTTACCTAGTTTAAGATGTCATTAGCTAGTTGCTTACAGGTTTACTGTTCATTTGTTTACAGAAAAGTCATAGGTTTGCAATTGTGTACAGAGTTGCCTCCTGTAGGAATCCCATGTGCCAGTTAATTTCACTTGTTTGTTTCCTGCTAATGTTCGCTTTTTAACTGTTTCAAACAATTTCTCATGGGAAAACAGTCCTTTGTTCTCTCACTACATTTCTTTCTTCCTTCTTTCTTTTTTTAAAAGGACATTGCCTGAAAAATCACAATAGTCCTCAGCACATGGTGGGTAAATCTTTTGGAATTCACAGGTTCTCATCAGTTAATTTTTTTTTAATTTTTATTATTTATGATAGGCACACAGTGAGAGAGAGAGAGGCAGAGACACAGGCAGAGGGAGAAGAAGCAGGCTCCATGCACCGGGGAGCCCGATGTGGGATTCGATCCCGGGTCTCCAGGATCGCGCCCTGGGCCAAAGGCAGGCGCTAAACCGCTGCACCACCCAGGGATCCCTCATCAGTTAATTTTTAATGCCTGCTCTGTTAATTTTCTATGCAGCCTGTAACATAGGCTTCTATCAATATAAGTTGGAATTGCTTATCTGTGGGTTGGATTATTCTAACCGAAATCACATCTCTGACTCAGAGGCTGCTACAAGATTGGCGATCTGTGTTTACTAATTATAGATCACAGTTAGCAATCTTTGCTCTATAAGAGATGAATATATCACATGCTCCTATTTGTACTCTTTGGTGAATTTCAGCTAAAACAAATGTTTAAAACCTATTCTTAACAATGAAGAAATATTTAGGCCCAAATTCACATTTTCCAGATGAGTTCATCTCTTTACATCTTCTAAGAGGCCAGGAATATTTTCTATTAATGTGTGTGAGTTGTTTCAACAAAGGCCCCTCGGCGAGTTCTGCTGGGATTCCGCTTCTGTGGATAGCATTATGTGACACATAAATTAAAAAAAAAATCTGGGCACTTTAGGGTATACTGTGCACTAATTTATACAGTCTATTGCTAACTAACCATTTCTTTATTGGACTACAACTTTCCTTGCAAATACTGAGTTCTGTCTCAGTCCCTACTCTGTCCACGGCCTTACTTCTAATTCATGCGCTCAAACAAATCTTTTGTGAGCTTCTACTAAATATACTCCTAGCTGACATGAAGCTTGTGAGTTTGAAGTGGAATTAACTGTTTGCAAAAGGCAGCTGTATGCCAGTCAGTCTTTCTACCAGAAGCGGCCAATGCTCTCCCATTAGTCCTTGGTGTTCTTCAGTATTTAATTGTCCTCTTTCTGAAATTATCCTCTTTCTGAGAAGTGACTTATGACTTCCTGTACTGTATTCTTGGAATGGAACCTTTCCAAGCCTGCACCCTCCCTGAGTGGCTTTGTATCCCATACCCCTGGGCTTTTTTCATGGTCCTACTACCCTGCTGGATGACTCTGTGTATAAAGCTCTGTTTTCCAATGACTAGGAAGCTTAATGATGAGCAGAGTACTGCATCTGCCTTGTTTACTGTCCTATTTCTAGCTGTAGCAGAGTGCCTAGCATATAGTAGTTACTTTAATTGCATGAGTGAAAGGACAAGCAGTGCATAATTACATGCCAGTTACCTACAAAAGCATTTAATATTCTAGGAATTCAAAAATTATCTAGGAATTCAAAAGCTATCACATGTTTATGTACTGAGAGGTGTTGGGAGGAAATAAGGAAAAAATTGAACTGGATTTGAGAGTTAAGGATTTGGATAAATAGAGCAAAGAAGAGAGGTATTTCAAATGAGAAACAGAAACTAGGGAAGCATAAGATGCAATCAAAAGACCTTGAATTTACCAATTATCAGTAACTAAAGATATAATATTAAGGAAAAGTAATAAAGTAAGCATTAATTTAACTCTTCAGTTTATATCTGATACTGCAAAGTAACTGTATTCAACACAATATTGCTTACATTTATTTTTATAGTTGTCAGTTGTTTCTGATGTGTTATCTTTACCTTTTGTCCTTTTTTGGGGGAATACTCTATTTTATCCATGTATTAATTTTTACTGAAGTATAAATTGATATACAAGATAATATTAAGGTATATATCATAGTGATTTGATATTTTTCATGTTTACAAAATGATCCCCATGATAAATCTGCTTGTCATCTCCCACTATGTGAAGTTAATACAATACTATTGACTAATTTCCCTATGTAGTACTTACATCCCCATGACTTATTTCTTTATAACTGGAAGTTTGTTGCCATTTAATCCACTTCACCACATTTACTGTTTCCCCCATCAACTCGTATCCCCTCTGGTAGCCTATAGTTTGTTCTTGTACCTATGAGTCTGCTTGTTTTGTGTTGTGTTTTTAGAGTTCACATATAAGAGAAATCATAAAGTTTTTCTCTTCTTCTGTCTGACATATTTCACTTAGTGTAATAGCACTGATCTAAGTCCATCCATGTTGTTGCAAATGGAAAGATGTCATTCATTTTTGTGGTTGAGTAATATTCTGTTGGATATACCTACCACATTCTTTCTTTCATTCATCTATCACTGGACCATTAGGCTGCTTCCACATCTTGGCTGTTGTAAATAATGTTGCAGTAAACCTAGGGTGCATATATTTCTTCAAATTGGTGTGTTCATTTTCTTTGGATAAATAAGTGAGAATTGCTGGATCATATGATAATTCTAAATTTAATTTTTGAAGAACCTCTAAAATGTTTTCCATAGTGGCTTGCACCAATATACATTCCTCCCAACAGTGCGTTGGAATTCCCTTTTCTCCACAGACTCCAACACTTGCTGTTTTTGTATTTTTGAAAGTTAATCTGGCTGGAGTGATTTGCATTTTTTCCCTGATGTTGAGTGACGTTGAGCACCTTTCCATATGCCTGTTAGCTATGTTTGTCTTCTTTGGGAAGATGTCTATTGAAGTTCTCTACTCGTTTTTTAAATCAGATTGCTTTTTAAATATTCAGTTGTATAAATTCCTTTCTGTATTTTGGATGTTAACTCCTTATTGAATATATGATGTGCAAATATCTCCCCCCATTTGGTAGGTTGCCTTTTTGTTTTGTTGATGGTTTCCTTCACTGTGCAAAAGATTTTTTACTTTGATGTAATTTCATTTGTTTGTGTTAACCTGTCGTTCTCCTTCCCTGAGGAGGCTGGTCCAAAAAAATGTTGCTAAGATGAATGTCAAAAGTTTATCGCCCTGCATTTTCTTCTAGGAGTTTTATGGTTTCAGGTCCTACATCAGGTCTTTAGTCCATTTTGAATTTATTTTTGTATATGGTAGTAAGATAGTGGTTAAATTTCATTCTTCTACATGTGGCTGTCCCAATTTTCCCAAAATTATTTCCTGAAGAGAATGTCTTCTCCATTGTGTTATTCTTGCCTCCTTTGTCATAGATTAATGACCATAAATATGTGGATTTATTTCCAGGGTCTCTATTTCATTGACCTAAGGGTTTTTTGTGTCAGTACCATACTGTTTTGATTACTATAGTTTGAAATTAGGACCATTATGCCTCCAGCTTTGTTCTGTGTCAAGATTATTTTGGCTATTTTGAGTCTTTCATGGTTTCATACAAATTTTAAGGATCTTTGTTCTAGTTATGTGCAGAGTGTCACCAGTATATTGATGGGAATTGTATTGAATCTGTAGATTCCTTTGAGTAGCATAGACATTGTAACAATATTAATTCTTCCAATCCTTCCAATCCATAGCACAGTATATCTTTCCATTTATTTGTGTTGTCCTCAGTTATTCTTTTTTCAGTATTTTATAGTTTTAAGGATACAAGTTTTTCACCTCCTTGATTAAATTTATCCCTAAGCTTTTTTTTTTTATTTTGATGCAGTTGTAAATGAGATTGCATCATTAATTTCTTTTTTCTCATAGTTACTAGTGTAGGGAAGAAACACAATGAATTTCTCCGTATGCTAATTTTGTATCCTATAACTTTATGAAATTCACTTATTAGCTCTAATAATTTTTTGGAAGTCCTTAGGGCTTTCTATATATAGTGTAATGCCATCTGCAAATAACGACAGGTTTTACTTCTTCATTTTCAATTTTTCTGCGTTTTTTTTAATTATCTAATTGCTATGGCTAGGACTTTTAATACCATATTGAATGAAAGTGACAAGGTTGGGCATCCTTGTCTTGGTTTCTGATCTTTGAGGAAAACCTTCAGTTTTCACCACTGAGTATAATGTTAACTGTGGGTTTTGACATATATGGGCCTTTATTACGTTGAGATATATTTCTTTTATACACACTTTGTTGAGACTTTTTTTTTATCATAAATGGAAGTTGAATTTTATGATATGCTTTTTCTACACCTGTTGAGAAAAATCATATGATGTTTATTCTTCATTTTTGTTGATGTGGGTACATCATGTTGATTGTGAGTGTCGAACCATTCTTCCATCCCTGAAATAAATCCATTTGATTATAATGCATTCTCCTTTTAACGTGTGTTGAATTAGGTTTGCTAATATTTTGTTTGAGGGTTTTCATATCTGTGTTCATCAGAGACTCTGGCATGTGATTTTTCTTTTTGTGTGATGTCTTTGGATTTGATATCAGGGCAGTGCTAGCCACTTAAAATGAATTTGGAAGCCTTCCTTTCTCTTCAGTTCTTTTTAGGGGGAGAGGAATAATTTGAGAGTTATAGGGCTTTAACTATTTGGTATAACCATCAGTGAAGCTGTCCAGTCCTTGTTTTGGGGAGTTTTTATTCCTAATTCATTTTCATTATTCATCATTGACCACTAAGATCTTATTTAAAACAAATAATTTTGAAGATTTTATTTATTTGAGAGAGAGAGAGAGAGAGAGAGAGACCACACAAACAGAGGGAGAAAGAGGGAGAGAAAAAGCAGGCTCCCTGTTGAGGAGGGAGCTGGATATTGGTTTCATACCCAGTACCCTGGAATCCTGACCTGAGCTGAAGGCAGATGTTTAATTGACTGAGCCACCCAGGCATCCCTATAATTGACCTACTAAGGTCTTCTGTATCTTCATGATTCAGTGTTGGAAGATTGTGCATTTTGAGGAATTTATCCTTTTTTTTTTCTAGGTCTTCCAGTATGGTTATGTATAATTGTTTCTGGCCATCTCTTTATAGTGTTTTTGTATTTTGTGGTGTCACATGTAACATCCTCTACATTTCTTTTTTATTTTCTTCAATCTTTTTTTTTTTAAATTTATGATAGTCACAGAGAGAGAGAGAGAGAGAGAGAGAGAGAGAGAGAGAGAGGCAGAGACACAGGCAGATGGAGAAGCAGGCTCCATGCACCAGGAGCCTGACGTGGGATTTGATCCCGGGTCTCCAGGATCGCGCCCCGGGCCAAAGGCAGGCGCCAAACCGCTGCGCCACCCAGGGATCCCAAGATTTTATTTATTTATTCATGAGAGACACAAGCAGAGGGTGAAGCAGGCTCCACGCAGGGAGCCCGATGTGGGACTCGATCCTGGGTCTCTAGGATCATGCCCTGAGCCAAAGGCAGGTGGAAAACCACTGAGCCGCTTGGCCTGCCCTTCCTCTACATTTCTGGTTGTATTTGTGCCCTCTTTCTTTTTGAGGATTATGGCTAGTTTATAGGCTTTGTTTATCCTTTCAAAGAACCAGGTCTTGGTTTTATGGATCTTGTCTATTGTGCATATCGATTTTGTTTGTTTGCTTGTTTCTACTTTTTTTTTTTGTTGTTGTTCTTGTTGTTTTGTTTGGGTGGGGTTTTTTTTTTAAGTCTCTGGTTCATTTACTTTTTCTGTGATCTTTTTTCTTTTTTTTCCTTTTTTTTTTTTTTTTCTTTTTTTAAAATAATAAATTTATTTTTTATTGGTGTTCAATTTGCCAACATACAGAATAACACCCAGTGCTCATCCCGTCAAGTGCCCCCCTCAGTGCCCGTCACCCATTCACCCCCACCCCCCACCATCCTCCCCTTCCACCACCCCTAGTTCATTTCCCAGAGTTAGGAGTCTTCATGTTCTGCCTCCCTTTCTGATATTTCCTACCCATTTCTTCTCCTTTCCCTTCTATTCACTTTCAGTATTATTTATATTCCCCAAATGAATGAGACCATATAATGTTTGTCCTTCTCCGATTGACTTATTTCACTCAGCATAATACCCTCCAGTTCCATCCACGTTGAAGCAAACGGTGGGTATTTGTCATTTCTAATGGCTGAGTAATATTCCATTGTATACATAGACCACATCTTCTTTATCCATTCATCTTTCGATGGACACCGAGGGCTCCTTCCACAGTTAGGCTATTGTGGACATTGCTGCTAGAAACATCGGGGTGCAGGTGTCCCGCCCTTTCATTTCATCTGTACCCTTGGGGTAAATCCCCAGCAGTGCAATTGCTGGGTCGTAGGGCAGGTCTATTTTTAACTCTTTGAGGAACCTCCACACAGTTTTCCAGAGTGGCTGCACCATTTCACATTCCCACCAACAGTGCAAGAGGGTTCCCTTTTCTCTACATCCTCTCCATCATTTGTGGTTTCCTGTCTTGTTAATTTTCCCCATCCTCACTGGTGTGAGGTGGTATCTCATTGTGGTTTTGATTTGTATTTCCCTGATGGCAAGTGATGCACAGCATTTTTCTCATGTGCGTGTTAGCCATGTCTATGTCTTCCTCTGTGAGATTTCTCTTCATGTTTTTTGCCCATTTCATGATTGGATTGTTTGTTTCTTGGTGTTGAGTTTAATAAGTTCTTTATAGATCTTGGAAATTAGCCCTTCATCTGATACGTCATTTGCAAATATCTTCTCCCATTCTGTAGGTTGTCTTTTAGTTTTGTTGACTGTATCCTTTGCTGTGCAAAAGCTTCTTATCTTGATGAAATCCCAATAGTTCATTTTTTGCTTTTGTTTCTTTTGCCTTTGTGGATGTATCTTGCAAGATGTTACTGTGGCCAAGTTCAAAACGGGTGTTGCCTGTGTTCTCCTCTAGGATTTTGATGGAATCTTGTCTCACATTTAGATCTTTCATCCATTTGGGTTTATCTTTGTGTATGGTGAAAGAGAGTGGTCTAGTTTCATTCTACTGCATATGGATGTCCAATTTTCCCAGCACCATTACTGAAGAGACTGTCTTTCTTCCAGTGGATAGTCTTTCCTCCTTTGTCGAATAATAGTTGACCATAAAGTTGAGTGTCCACTTCTGGGTTCTCTATTCTGTTCCCCTGATCTATGTGTCTGTTTTTTCTGCCAATACCACACTGTCTTGATGACCACAGCTTTGTAGTACAACCTGAAATCTGGCATTGTGATGCCCCCAGATATGGTTTTCTTTTTTAAAATTCCCCTGGCTTTTCGGGGTCTTTTCTGATTCCACACAAATTGTAAAATAATTTACTCTAACTCTCTGAAGAAAGTCCATGGTATTTTGATAGGGATTGCATTAAATGTGTAAATTGCCCTAGGTAACATTGACATTTTCACAATATTAATTCTGCCAATCCATGAGCATGGAATATTTTTCCATCTCTTTGTGTCTTCCTCAATTTCTTTCAGAAGTGTTCTATAGTTTTTAGGGTGTTGTTAGGTGTAGATCCTTTACCTCTTTGGTGAGGTTTATTCCTAGGTATCTTATGCTTTTGGTTGCAATTGTAAATGGGATTGACTCCTTAATTTCCCTTTCTTCAGTCTCATTGTTAGTGTATAGAAACGTCACTGACTTCTGGGAATTGATTTTGTATCCTGCCACGCTGCCAAATTGCTGTATGAGTTCTAGCAATCTTGGGGTGGAGGCTTTTGGGGTTTCTATGTAGAGTATCATGTCATCGGTGAAGAGGGAGTGTTTGACTTCTTCTTTGCCAATCTGAATGCCTTTAATATCTTTTTGTTGTCTGATTGCTGAGGCTAGGACTTCCAGTACTATCTTGAATAGCAGTGGTGGGCGTGGTCATCCTGTCTTGGTCCTGATCTTAGGGGAAAGGCTCCCAGTGATTCCCCATTGAGAATTATATTTGCTGTGTGCTTTTCGTAGATGGCTTTTAAGATGTTGAGGAATTTTCCCTCTCTCACAACACTCTGAAGTGTTTTGATCAGGAATGGCCGCTGTGTTTTGTAAAATGCTTTCACTGCATCTAATGAGAGGATCATACGGTTCTTGGCTTTTCTCTTGCTGATATGATAAATCTCATTGATTGTTTTATGAGTGTTGTACTAGCCTTGTGTCCCGGGAATAAATCCTACTTGGTCACGGTGAATAATTTTCTTAAGGTACTGCTGGATCCTATTGGCTAGTATCTTGTTGAGAATTTTTGCATCCATGTTCATCAGGGATATTGGTCTGTAATTCTCCTTTTTGGTGGGGTCTTTGTCTGCTTTTGAAATTAAGGTGATGCTGGCCTCATAGAACGAATTTGGATGTACTCCATCTCTTTCTATCTTTCCAATCAGCTTTAGTAGAATAGACATGGTTTCTTCTTTAAACGTTTGATAGAATTCCCCTGGGAAGCCATCTGGCCCTGGACTTTTGTGTCTTGGGTTTTGATGACTGCTTCGATTTCCTCCCTGATTATTGGCCTGTTCATGTTTTCTATTTCTTCCTGTTCCAGTTTTGGTAGTTGTGGCTTTCCAGAAATATGTCCATTTCTTCTAGATTGCCTGATTTATTGGCATATAGCTGTTCATAATATGTTTTTAAAATCTTTTGTATTTCCTTGGTGTTGGTAGTGATCTCTCCTTTCTCATTCATGATTTTATTAATTTGAGTCTTCTCTCTTTTCTTTTTAAAGGGTGAATAATGGTTTATCTATGTTATTCATTCTTTCAAAGAACCAACTCCTGGTTTTGTTTGATCTGTTCCACAGTTCTTCTGGTCTCGATTTCGTTGAGTTCTGCTCGAATCTTTATTAACTCTCTTCTGCTGGGTGTAGGATCTATTTGCTGTTTTTTTTTTTTTTTTCTCTAGGTCCTTTAGGTGTAAGGTTAGCTTTTGTATTTGAGTTCTTTCCAGCTTTTGGATGGCTGCTAGTATTGTGATGTATTTCCCCCTCAGGACTGCTTTTGGTGTATCCCAAAGGTTTTAAATGGTAGTATCTTCATTCTCATTAGTTTCCATGAATCTTTTTAATTTCTCCTTAATTTCCTGGTTGACCCTTTCATCTTTTAGCAGGATGGTCCTTAACCTCCACGTGTTTGAAGTCCTTCCAAACTTCTTGTTGTGATTTAGTTCTAATTTCAAGGCATCATGGTCTGAGAATATGCAGGGGACGATCCCAATCTTTGGGTATCGGCTCAGATCCAATTTGTGACCCAGTATGTGGTCTATTCTGGAGAAAGTTCCATGTGCACTTGAGAAGAATGTATTTTCAGTTGAGTTTGGGTGTAAAGTTCTGTAGATATCTGTGAAATCCATCTGGTCCAGTGTATCATTTAAAGCTCTCGTTTCTTTGGCGATGTTGTGTTTAGGAAACTATCAAGTGTAGAAAGCGCTAGATTGAAGTCACAAAGTATAAGTGTATTATTATCTAAGTACGTCTTCACTTTGGTTATTAATTGATTGATATATTTGGCAGCTTCCACATTCGCGGCATATATATTGAGGATTGTTAAGTCCTCTTGTTGGATAGATCCTTTAATTATGATATGGTGTCCCTCTTCATCTCTCACTGTGGTCTTCGGGGTACGTTTTAGTTTATCGGATATAAGGATGGCTACCCCTGCTTTCTTTTGAGGACCATTTGAATGGTAAATGGTTCTCCAACCTTTTATTTTCAGGCTGTAGGTGTCCTTCTGTCTAAAATGAGTCTCTTGTAGACAGCAAATAGAAAATAGATAGGTCCTGCTTTTTTATCCAGTCTGACAGCCTGCACCTTTTGATGGGGTCATTAAGCCTGTTCACGTTCAGAGTTACTATTGAAAGATATGAGTTTAGTGTCATCATGATACTTATTCAGTCCCTGTTTTTGTGGATTGTTCCAGTGGACTTCTTCTTAAAGGGGAATTTTGAGAGTCCCCCTTAAAATTTCTTGCAGAGCTGGTTTGGAGGTCACATATTCTTTCAGTTCCTGCCTGTCTTGGAAGCTCTTTCTTTCTCCTTCCATTCTGATTGAGATCCTTGCTGGATAAAGTATTCTCGGTTGCATGTTTTTCTCATTTAGGACCCTGACTATATCCTGCCAGCCCTTTCTGGCTTGCCAGGTCTCTGTGGAGAGGTCTGCAGTTACTCTAATACTCCTCCCCATAAAAGTCAGGGATTTCTTGTCTCTTGCTGCTTTAAGGATCTTCTCTTTATCTTTGGAATTTGCAAGCTTCACCATTAAATGTCGAGGTGTTGAACAGTTTTTATTCATTTCAGGGGGTGGAATCTCTCTATTTCCTGGATATGAATGCCTGTTTCCCTTCCCAGATTAGCAAAGTTTTCAGATATGATTTGTTCAAATACATATTCTGGGCCTCTGTCACATTTGGCGCCCTCTGGAACCCCAACGAAACGTAGGTTTTTCTTCCTCAGGCTGTCATTTATTTCCCTTAATCTATCCTCATGGTCCTTTACTTGTTTGTCTCTTTTTTCCTCAGTTTCCCTCTTTGCCATCAACTTGTCTTCTATGTCACTCACTCGTTCTTCTACCTTGTTAACCCTCATCATTAGAACTTCTAGTTTGGATTGTGTCTCATTCAATTGATTTTTAATTTCTGCCTGATTAGCTCTAAATTCTGCAGTCATGAAGTCTCTTGAGTCCTTTTTGCTTTTTTCTAGAGCTACCAGTAGCTTTATAATAATGCTTCTGAATTGGCTTTCTGACATTGAATTGTAATCCAGATTTTGTAACTCTATGGGAGAGAGGATGTTTCTGATTCTTTCTTTTGAGGTGAGGTTTTCCTTCTAGTCATTTTGCTCAGTGCAGAGTGCCCAAAAACATGTTGTATTGGGAAAAGGAGAAAAAGAGAGGAGAGAAAGACGGAAAGAAAAGAAAAAAGAAGAAAGAAAAAAGGAAGAAAAAAGGAAGAAAAAGAGAAGAAAAAGAAAAAAAGAAAGGAAAAAAGGGGTGGGGGAAGCAAACAGAAATAAAAAATAACAACAACAACAACAACAAAACAAGGGGGAGTATCGTCTGATTCTGTATCCTGCAAGTCGCTTGTCTTACCCTGGAACTTTCCAGTGCTGCTTGGTCAATAACTTGTTTTTCCCCTGTCCTTCTCGCTGGTCTTCTGGGGGAGGGTCTATTGTGCTGATTTTCAGTTGTTAGCACTTGGGGGAGCTGCTCAACCCCCTGCCTGGTGCAGGGCTCAGTGGGGGTTGTTTACCCCGTGAGGCCCCATTGCGCAGGCACCAGCGAGGGGCTCCCAGCGTGCACTGGGCTCGAGCGCGGTCCCCCGGACTGACGGCCAGCCGACCCTGCGGACAGACGGGCCACAAAGCATGTCGCCCTGCGCCTGCTGAACCGCGAGCGCCCGAGGATGTCAGCGCTGAGGAAGGTGCGAGCCGCGGGGGCCGCGGGCGGGCGCGGGCAGGGACCCCGAGCTGCCGGGGCGACCGGTCGCGGGCTGCGCGGCGGCCTCGTCCCTCGCGGCGCCTGGGTGCCTCGCCGGCGGTGCTTCCCGGACCCTGCACTCCCGCGGCGTGGGTGCCGCGCAGGCTGTGCCGGGCAGACGGGCGGGCTGGAGGAGCTGCGGGGCCTGAGGAGGGGGCGGCGTCCGGCTCCCGCGCGGCAGCGGCGAGGGCCCAGGGGCCCAGGCGGAAGCGGCTCGTGTTTAGGGCAGCGCCAGCGGCGGACAGACGGTCCCTGGACAGCTCGAGAGCCTCCGTCCTCGTCGCACGAGGCAGCAAGTGCCGGGTCTGTCCTCCGGATGCGGGGCACCGCCCCTGGGGGGACGCGCGCTACCTTCGTGTCGCCCTGGCACCGGCCGCGCAGGCGCGCTGGGACCGTGGGGCTGCGGGCGAGCTGCACTTGCTGCAGGCTACCGCCGCCTCCAGCGCCAGGGGACCCGCGCCACAGGTGGCATCCGGGGCGGGGCCTGCGCGCCGGCAGGGGCGGGGGAGCGGTGGGGCGGAAGGATCCCCGGACGACGGGGCGCGGCGCTTCCTGGGCTCCCCGCGCTCGCCTGGTCCTTCCCCAGGTGCCTCCCCCCGCCGGCCGGCCCCCAGCGCGCCAGGCCTCCGGGGCGCCCAGTGCGCAGGTGCCGGCGGGGGTCTCCGAGCGTGTGCGGGGCTGGAGCGCGGTGGGGCGCGTGGCGGCGGCGGCGGCGGCCCCGCGGATTGTCGGCTGGCCGTGCGGATGGACGGACGGGCCACAACGCATGTCGCCCTTCGCCTGCTGAACTCAGAGCGCTCGAGGATGTCGGCGCTGAGGAAGGTGCGAGCCGCCGGGGCCGCGGGCGGGGAGCGTGCAGGGACCCCGAGCAGCAGGGGCCACGGTCGCGGGCTGCACGCAGCGGCCTCCTCCCTCGCCCGGGCTGGGTGCCTCGCTGGCGGGGCCTCCCGGACCACGCGCTGCCGGGGCGTGGGTGCAGCGCAGACTGCGATGGGCTGGTTTTCATGATCTCCTAGTACTTATCTGTTGCTTTTTAAGATTTTTTCCTTGTTGCTGATTTTGAAAAGCCATAGTTTAAATATCGGGGCCGTATAATTAAAAAGAAATCGATTATCTTCAGAAGTTGATTTTTTAGATGTGTTTTCTATTTTATTTGTAAAAGGTTTTACTTATTGATTTGTGAGAGAGACAGAGAGAGGCAGAGACACAGGCAGAGGGAGAAGCAGGCTCCCCATAGGAAGCCCAATGTGGGGCTGGATCCTGGGCCAGAATCACGCCCTGAGCCAAAGTTAGACGCTCAGCTTCTTAATCACCCTGATGTCCCTGTGTTTCCTATTTTAACCTAGATAATAAGGCATATGTCATCAATCTCAAAGTGATTTGCTATTTGGTTACTCCCCCAGACGCCTTTCAGGTTTCATCCACAGATTAGAAATTATAGGGATCTTTCACTTTATGTGTTTTATGCGGACGCTTATTCCTCTGCTCCTCTTGGTGGTTCATTCGAGATCCAAACTTTTTGAAGTGGAGTAAAGGTATAGGCAGAATTCTAGTAAGGGGCAGTTGCCACTTGAGGAAGTCTTAAGAAATCACTTTATTATTTTTTAAAACTCTTTTTTTTTTAAAGATTTTATTCATTCCTAAGAGAGCTACACAGAGACAGAGAGAGAGAGTTAGAGACACAGGCAGAGGGAGAAGCAGGCTCCATGCAGGGAGTCCATCAAGCCCTGGCCCAAAGGCAGTGCTAAACTGCTGAGCCACCCGGGCTGCCCAATTTTTAAAATGTTTTTATCAGGGACGCCTGGGTGGCTCAGTGCTGAAGCGTCAGCCTTCAGCCCAGGGTGTGATCCTGGAGTCCCGGGATCGAGTCCCACTTTGGGCTGCCTGCATGGAGCCTGCTTCTCTTTCTGCCTATGTCTCTGCCTCTCTCTCTCTCTCTGTCCGTCTCATGAATAAATAAAATCTTTTAAAAATTCATCAAATGCCTCTTTTTTGCCAACCACAGGACTACGTGCCTTGTTCCCTTGCATTCTTATAACAATGTTAACCACCACTTCTCCTCTTGCTTTAACTGTACTTTGAGATAACTGTGGATTCATGTGTTGGAAGACATAATACAGATCCCGTGTACCCTTGACCCTGCTTCCTCCAGTGGTGACATCTCGCATAGTTATGGTAACCACGTGGGTACATCGTCACTGATGCAGTCCCTTAGGCTTTTTCAGATTTTACCTGTGTTATATGCACACACTTGTGTATCTGCATATGTATGTATATTTTTTCCTGTCCAGTTTACTATAGGTGTAGATTCCGTTTCTTTTGAACATATGATGGAAAGAAGGCTGAGGTAAGTTATGGGAGGTAAATGAAGTATAGACCTGGTTTGAATCTAGGTCTGTTTGACTCAGAGTTTTGATTTTTCAATAGCAGTAGCGATGGACACTCCTGGGTGATGCAGTGGGTTGAGTGTCTGACTCTTGGTCTCAGCTCCAGCCATGATCAGGGTCATGATTTGGAGCTTCGTGTCAAGCTCCATGCTGAGCGTGGAGTCTGCTTAAGATTCTGTCTCCCTCTGCCCCTGTCCCCTGCCTCTCTGTAAAATAAATTAATCCTAAAAAAAAATAATAGTCCTGATGAATAACAGGAATAACAACAATAGCTGAAGCTCACTAAGTTACATATGAAATAGACTATTTACCATATGCCGGGGCTGTTCTAATACATTACCTCAGTTATCGCCCCCCCCCCCCCCCAGAACTATACCTCATAAATTATGTTATAGTTGAACTAGTATTATTAATTAAACTAACCATATTTCCAAGGAACAAGGAATTCCTTTTGTTGCTCCTAAATCAATAATAAAATAGCGAAATTCTACCTCCTTTTTACCTAATTTTCAATTTGAACCTCTGACCTTAATCGCTGATCTTGGCAATTGTCATGTTTTTAAAGTTGTGTGTATCTGTGTACGTGTAAAGTGAGACCTGCATTATTATACATCGAATTATGTTGGGACACCTTACAAATAGTTTTATGAAATCATAAATAAGAGCTAGCTTAGGCATGATGGCAGGTTTTTAAGGGAATAAGTGTAAATCATCAAGAATACTTAAGAATGTAATAGGGAGACATTTTCTTCCCCCTAAAGTAGAATAGATCTTTTTGGCCACATGCAGTCCCAGGAATGTTTGAGTTTAACGTCTCATGTTACAGATCCAGCTTTCCAAGGCAAAGCGAATACATTTGGTGAATGATCACTGATTATCAGAATATGATAATACTTTAGGAAGATAATAGATAGACTAATCAGCAGGCCATAATTTATGATTCTTTGCTAGTTACATATCTTGTAAAGCTGTCCCTGTGATGAACAGCAGCACTTCAGAGCAGGAATAACAGCACGCTCCTGTGTCGTAGATCCCAGGAGGTTTCGGTGCTCTTGTAGACAGCAGACAGAAATAAAAGGAAGTTTCTCCTTTTTACCTCGTATAATCCCACTGGAAAGTGAAACGTGTGCTGAGAGTTGATACTGACTTCTTCTAGGTCACCTCCCTGAAGAGGCCCCGGGCAGGCACTGTCGTAACAGTTCTTGGACAGGAGTCTGATGGGCCCCAAAGGAGGTGGGAGGGTTTCTGCAACAGGCTACTGGTGGAACAGGGTGCTACTGTCTAGCCCCAGGAAGCTTCTAGTGAGGAGGGCCCCGAGGAACCTGCATCCTTTTCCTTAACTCTTTCAGAGGGTACGGCATACGCCCAGATTGGAGTTAAAGGTAAACTCAGTTCTGTGTAGCTTGTGGTTGTTGCTTTTTGAAAAATGAGCAGCTACAAGAAAGCAACACCACGTATGGCTTAATAGGCCTTAGCTTTTTGGAACTTGAATTTGGATGTAGATAACGCAAATGGTTTTGAAGCTATATATCATTAGGAACTCTTTGGAAACCACAAAACCTTTTTAATGGGCCACTCTATCAATTTTCTGCTCTTCTAAGGAGTTTTTCCTATTCATGACTCCTTTTGATCTTTGGCTAACACTGAGGCAAATGTAGTGACGATTTAGTTTTCTTCTTCCTCTGATAGCTTGTACACGTTTTCTGCCTCGGGTGGTGTCCGCTTGGATGCCTGGAGAATGTTGACAAAGGAAAGGTTAGGCTAGCCTGTTGATGCTACATATTTGGGCTTTAAAAATCAAAAAGGTTCCTTGGCTTCCGCGGAGAAGCATTCTGCTTGATGGCCCAGATTACTGATCCAGTAAAAACGACATGTTCCAGCCATCCTTCACACACACCTTAAGTGAAATTAATGAGATCACTCTATGGTTACGCTTTGTGTTTTATTTTCACTTTCTAGGTCTGTATGAGCTGTTGGCTGTTGTGCCAGGCCGGCTGGGGCCACGTGTGGACAGCCAGGAAGACCTGACCTTCCTCTGGGATATGTTTGGTGAGAAAAGCCTGCATTCACCGGTAAAGGTAAAACCATGCTGATGTCAGATTCTCTTGGTGGGAAAACATATGGAAAAATATTTTGTCATCTCATGCTTTGTTCTGTCCTCCCCTATTCTCTATGCAGAAGTTACTCGTCGAGCACCATTTTCCTTTAGGTTAGTGATTTCTGAATTGTATTCATGAAACATTTCCTTAATGTGTGACCAAAAAGCTATTCCCTTTTTCATTTTCACTTTGATTTCGCTACTCTAGATTTTTGTTTATTATGTGTGAATCTGGATCTCAAAAGAAATTCTCTCAACATTTCTTCTTTGTCATATTTGCTCTAGATTATTTTTTTTCATATTTGCCGTTTACTCAATTTAAGAAGTTTCCGTTTATTCTTTGTAAAATGACTTTTTAAATGACTAGCCATTGGACTTTGTCAAGTGCTTTTTATTTATTTATTGTATGATCATATGATTTGTTTCCTGTCAGTCTCAACATAGGAAAGTTCATTGGTTTTTGACTTTTTTTTTTTTTTACTGATTTTTGACTGTTCAACTGGCTATCATTGGACTATTATTTGAGATAACCTAATTTGTTCATGATTTGTTCTCCTTTACATATAATCTGCTGGAGTTAGTTGACTCCTAGTTTATTTAGAACTTTAATGTCTCCTTTTATGAGACAGCCCATAATTTTGCTTTCTTATCTCTCTCATCAGATCTTCACAATATCCTGGGTAGCCTTAGGTTGTGAGGTGGAAGTCTCTACTCTTCTGTGGGTAAGTTTATGAAAGACTGAAGTTCGTTTGTCCTTTAGCAGAACTGACTTGTTGGGTTCCTTGGGCCTGGATGTTTTCTTTTTGATAAGGATATTGGTAACTATTTTAAAGATGACAAGAACGTTTAGGCTTTCTATTTCTTCTTGATTAGTTTTAATGATTCATATTTTTCTAAGATTTGGTCCATTTCAACTACATTGTCAAATTTCTGAAAAGGTTGCTTATAATATTTCACATGTGCAGTTTCTATGCTAATTGTTTTTCTTCTTGGTCCTGATATTGGTACTTATTGCCCTTTCTTCTCTTTCCTCAATATTGCCAGAGTTTTGGCATTAGTCTTTTTAGATATAAACCTTTGGCCTTATTAATTTTCCTCATTGTATATTAGTTTTTATTTCATTGACTTTTTTAAAAAAATTCTTTTTCTAGTTATGAACGTTTGTTTTAAATTTTCAACCTTCTTCTTTTCCTAACGTTAGCATTTAAGGCCATTTCTCCCAAGGTACTGGTTTTCTTAACTTAGAATCATTTTGTAGTTGCTTACTTAGACTTTTCTTGAATTTACAAATAAGGATTTTTTAAATTTATCTTGTTCCTGATTTCTACCTTAATTGCTTTGAGGTCAGAAAACCTAATTTGCATTATTTCAGTCCTTTGAAATGTGTTTACACTTTACGGCCAGCTACATATTCAATATCTGTAATGTATCCTGTCTGTGTCTAAAAAGAAGGTATATTCTGCAGTCATTAAGTATAGTTTTCTGTATATGTCTGTAGATCAAGTTTGTAAACCTATTCAAATATTCTGTGTTTTCACTGATTTTTGTTCGTTTATTCTCTGTTACCAAGAGAAGTATGGTAAAAAGGTTTCCCATTATGACCATGGTTTTCTTCTTGCAGTTCTGTTCAGTTTTTTTTTGTGTTTTTTTTTTTTAATTTAATTTATTTATCGGACACTGAAGAAGCAGGAGGAGTGACAGGCAGAGAGAGAGAGAGAGGGAGAAGCAGGCTCCCCCCTGGAGCAAGGACCCTGATGTGGGCCTTGATTCCAGGACCCTGGAATCTTGACGGGAGTTGAAGGCAGGTGCTTAACCGACTGAGCCACCCAGGCTCCCTCTGTTCATTTTTTGTTGTATATATTTAACTTTGTTATTAAATATAAATTTGTTATTTTGCTGGTGAATTACTACACTTTATACTTTTTAACAGAGTTTATTTTAAAGTAGATACGTTTTTGTTGCCATTTGCAGGATATCTTTTCCTATCCTTTTATTGTCAACTCTTCCATATTCCTGCTTTATTGCTTTTGTGAATTACAGTTGGAGCTTTCTGAGGTAACAAGTCAGAAGTCTTTACTTTCAGCTAGAATATCTTCACTACAGTTCATTATGACGTATGATCTTTATAATTTAAAATCTGACGTATTTTGTGTTTTCTTGTCCTGATTTTTCTTTGTTTCTTTTGGATTGGTTAGGGTTTTCCCTGCATACAGTTGAGAAGTTAATACATTCTCTTTCTGTTATTTGAGTGGCTACGTTAGAAATTATGACGTGAATCCTTTTTATAAAATCCTATCTTAATCTGTCTATTGTCATCTGGAAAAGATCCAGAAATCTTAGCGCACTTTTGCCCCATATACTTTCCTGCCAACTTCAGTGCTATTGTGTCCTGTATTTTAATTCTCTCTAGAAAAGAAACAGAAAAGCAAAAACCCCTCACAACCTTGAAGACATCCTTATTTTGCTTTACATCAACGTCATTATTCATTTAGTATAACCACCATTTTGTTTGTTCTAGTCCCAATCTTACAGCTCAGCCTTGTCATCCAGGCTGATTTTTCACCTGTTTAATGTAAAAAAGCTCTAGAATCTCCTGTATTGAGGGTTTGTGGCTATCAAACTATGTCTTTCAGTGAATCAGTACATGTTTTTATTTCCTTCCATTTTTTTTTCGTTTTATTAAATTATAATCGATATATGACACACTAGTTTCAGGCGTGCAACATAAAATTTGGCATTTGTATATCTTGCACAATGAACACCATAGTAAGTCTAGTTAACATCTCTCTGCATGCACAGTCACGCCATTTGTTTTCTTGTGCTAAGAACTTTTCAGACGTATTTTCTGAAAACAACTTTCAAATTTGCAATACGTTATTATTGACTATAGTCACCATGCTGTGCGTGAATTCATTTTGTAAGAGGATGATGGGACTCTTGATCCCCTTTATCCGTTTTTACCCACACAGCCTCACCCCCTTCCCTTTTGGCAACCACCCATGTATTCTCTGTATTTCTGACTTTATTTGTTGTTTCAGGTATAAGTTAAATCATACCATATCTGTCTTTCTCTGTCTGACTTTTTTCACTTAGCATAATACCCTTCAGATTCATGCCAGTTGCAAATGGCTAATTTATTTTATGGCTGAATAGTATTCCTTTTTTTTTTTTTTTGCTGAATAGTATTCGTGTGTGTGTGTGTGTGTGTGTGTGTGTGTGTAAATCTTTTCCCATTCATCCCTCAAAGGAAGGACACTTTGGTTATTTCCATATCTTGGCTATTGTAAATAATGCTGCAGTGAACATAGAGGTACATGTATCCTTTTGAATCTTCAGATAAATACCCAAAAGTGGAATTGCAGGATCATGTGGGAGTTGTATTTTTAAGTTTTTGACTGTTCTCCAGATTATTTTCTGTGGTGGCCGCACCAATTTACAACCTCACCAACGGTGCACTAGGGTCCCCCTTTGCCCACAGCCTCATCAGTACTTATTTTTTCTTGTCTTTCTGATATTGGCCTTTCTCAGAGGTGTGAAGCGATATCTCACTGTGATTTTGATTTGCATTACTCTGATGATTTGTGATGTTGAGCATCTTCCCGTGTGCCTGTTGGTGATCAGTATGTCGTCTTTGGGAAAACGTCTATTCAGATCCTCTGTCCATTTTTTAATATTGAATTGTTTGTTTCTTGTTGATATTGAGCTATATGAATTTCTGTATATATTTTGGCTGTTAACCCCTTATTGGATAGAATTGGCAGTTCTTCTTCCTTCTATTCGGTAGATTGCCTTTTTTGTTGTTGATGATTTCCTTTGCTGTGCAGAAGCTTTTTAGTTTTATGTTATCTCATTAATTTATTTTTGTTTTTTGATGCCACTGCCTTTGGAATCATAAGATCCAAAAAGGAAAAAAAAAATCTCCAAGAGTGATGTCAGAGAGCTTACGACCCATGTTTTCTTCTAGGAGTTTAATGATTTCAGGATTTTCATTCCAGTCTTTAATCCATTTTGAGTTAATTTCTTTGTATGGTGTGAGATGATGGCCCAGTTTCAGTCTTTTATATGTAGGTGTCTAGGTTTCCCAGCACCATTTATTGAAGAGATTGTCTTTCTCCATTGTATATTCTTGCCTCTTTTCTTGTAAAGTAATTGGCCTTATATGGCTGGGTTTATTTCGGGGCTCTCTTTTCTGTCCCACGAATCTGTGTGTGTGTTTTTATGCCAATACCATACATTTTGATTACTTTAGTTGTTAGATACTACAGCTTGAATTCAAGGAGTGTAATGTCTCAGACTTGTCCTTTCTCAAGATTTGCTTTGGCTGCTTGGGATCTTTTGTGGTTCTATACAAATCTTACGATTGTTGTATTTCTGTGAAAAATGCCACTAGAATTTCAATAGAGATTGCCTTGACTCTGTAGATTGCTCTGGTCAGTATGGACATTTTTGCAATATTCTTCATGAGCATGGAATATCTTTCCACTTATTAGTGTCATTGTCTCTCCTCAGTGTCCTATAGTTTTCAGAGTATAGATCATTCACCTCCTTGGTTAAATTTATTCTTGGGTATTTTTTCATGCAATTTTAAATGGGATTTGTTTTCTTAGTCTCTCTTCCTGATAGTTTGTTGTTGGTGTACACAAGTGTGACAGAATTGTGTATATCAGTTTTGTACCTGCAACTTTACTGAATTTATTTAGAAATAAGGTTAGAACTAATGTTCTAACAGTCTTTTTTTTTCCACAGAGTCGTTAGGGTTTTCTGTGTATAAAATTGTATCATCTACAAATAGTGATGGTTTTACTTCTTCCTTTACAATTTGGTTCCAATTTCTTTCTTTTTCCTTCCTAGCTGCTGTGGCCAAGACTTCCAATACTGTGTTAGCATCCTCGCCTTGTTCCTGATGTTAAGCAGGAAGCTTTTCCCTGTTGAGCATGATGCTAGCTGTGCACTGGTCATACGTGGCCTTACATTTTGAGGTACATTTGGTCTATACCCACTTTGTTGAGTTTTTCTGGGGTTTAATCCTGGTCTTTCATTGGGAACATGTTTATCTGTTTCCTCATGTTGCCTGACTTTGTATGTATGTATGTCTTTGTGTTAGGTGAAACAGCTATCTCTTCTAGTCCTGAAGGTGTGGCTGTGTGTGGGTGAACATTTTTGTTTATAGTAGCCTTGCTTCAGTGTTTGGTTGTCTCTCATACTGTTTCCCCAATTATTCTAGACCTGTGGGGCTCACAAACACAATCCACCCTGGCCCCAGAGTCTCATATTCAGTAGGCATCCCCTGTGTGGGTTGCATGTACCTGCTGGCTTGGAGGCCTCTGGCAGTGGGAGTGTAACTAGAGGTCAGGGCACTGGCCTCCTGCTTCTGGCAGGGCCGTGGCAGCAGTATGGAGGGGGAAGGAGGTACTAGAAGGTTATGGGAATGCAAAAATAGCTCCTGCCAGCATTGGCAGTAGCAAGGTAGAGAAAGCGTAAATATGGCACCCTCCGGTATCTTTTGTCTTTGGAGGGAATCTGAGTGGGCTTTTGCCCTTCTGGTAGATGCTTTAAGATTAGCAAATGGAACCCCTTCACATCTGGTCTGGGCTCCTTTCAAACTGGTGCTTTTGTACTGGGTCCTGAGGCAAATGAGTCTGATTGTGAGCCCTGTAAAAGCAGAGCCTGCACTCAGTACAGCCCTAGGAGTCTCCTGGACGGAAGCTCCACTGGTTTCCAAAGCCAGGTGCTTTGGGGGCTGTCTGTCTGGTGCATCTCCCATGGGTCATGGTGCCTGATGAGTAGTACAGATTCCCTCCCTCAGGGAGGGGTTCTGTATTTGTGCAACCCCTCCTCCATAGGTCGTTGCATGGGGGGAGGTGAGGTTTTCGGCAAAAATACAACTACATCTGTCTCTCCTCCCTGTCTGTTTAATTCTTCGTTGTGGAGTAGCTGTCCTGCTCAGAGATAATTGTTTTATATGTAGCTGTAGATATATTGTGTCTGTTGAGGGAAAGGATTTCAGAAGTTTTTATGTGACTATCTTGAATGATCTCCCTGTTTGCCTGTGTTCTTTTTTTTTTTTTTTTTAGATTTTATTTATTTAGTCGTGAGAGAGGCAGACACACAGGCAGAGGGAGAAGCAGGCTCCAAGCAGGGAGCCCAACAAGGGACTTGATCCCAGGACCTCGACCCAGGCCACCTGCGTCTTCTTGAATGGCATTTTTAGTAAGCAAAGAATGCTAGGTAGGCTCTTGTTATCTATCTGTGTATCTATCTATCTATCTATCATCTATCTATCTATCTATCTATCTATCTATCTATCATCTATTTATATTTCAGTATAGTGAAAGATGATGAAATGATTATTCCTAAAATTTCTAGTTAGAGGTCAGCTGTCAGGATCTCTGATTTGAAGTAATCTTTCAAAGCATGTTTTTTTCCTCTGGCTCTTTTAAAGACTTCAATACATACATAACTTTTTTTCTTTTAAATAAGTTCTGTTTACTTCTTTTAAAAATGTTCGGCCCAAGTGTGGCAGGATACAAAATCAATGCCCAGAATTCAGTGGCATTTCTGTACACTAACAATGAGACTGAAGAAAGAGAAATTACGGAGTCAATCCCTTTTACAATTGCACCCAAAAGCATAAGATGCCTAGGAATAAACCTAACCAAATAGGTAAAGGATGTATACCCTGAAAACTACAGAACACTTCTGAAAGAAAGTGAGGAAGACACAAAGTGATGGAAAAATACTCCATGCTCAAGGATTGGAAGAATTAATATTGTGAAAATGTCAGTGATCACCCAAGGCAATTTACACGTTTATTTTTATTTATTTTTTAATTTTTATTTACTTATGATAGTCACAGAGAGAGAGAGAGAGAGGCAAAGACACAGGCAGAGGGAGAAGCAGGCTCCATGCACCGGGAGCCCGATCCCGGGTCTCCAGGATCACGCCCTGGGCCAAAGGCAGGTGCTAAACCGCTGCGCCACCCAGGGATCCCAATTTACACGTTTAATACAATCCCTATCAAAATGCCATGGACTTCTTCAGAGAGTTGGAACAAATTATTATAAGATTTGTGTGCGGGATCCCTGGGTGGCGCAGCGGTTTGGCGCCTATCTTTGGCCCAGGGCGCGATCCTGGAGACCCGGGATCGAATCCCACATCGGGCTCCCAAGGCATGGAGCCTGCTCCTCCCTCTGCCTGTGTCTCCGCCTCTCTCTCTCTCTCTCTCTGTGTGACTATCATAAATAATAAATAAAAAAATTAAAAAAAAAAAAAAGATTTGTGTGGAATCTGAAAAAAACCCCAAATAGCCAGGGGAATCTTAAAAAAGAAAACCATAGCCATGGGCATCACAATGCCAGATTTCAGGTTGTACTACAAAGCCGTGGTCATCAAGACAGTGTGGTACTGGCACAAAAACAGACACATAGATCAATGGAACAGAAATGAGAATCCAGAAGTGGACCCTCAACTTTATGGTCAACTAATATTTGACAAAGGAGGAAAGACTATCCACTGGAAAAAAGACAGTCTCTTCAGTAAATGGTGCTGGAAAATTGGACATCCACATGCAGAAGAATGAAACTAGACCACTCTCTTGCACCATATACAAAGATAAAATGATGAAAGATCTAAATGTGAAACAAGAATCCATCAAAATCCTAGAGGAAAACATAGGCAACTCCCTTTTCGAACTTGGCCACAGTAACTTCTTGCAAGATACATCCATGAAGGCAAGAGAAACAAAAGCAAAAATGAACTATGGGGACTTCATCAAGGTAAGAAGCTTTTGCACAGCAAAAGATACAGTCAACAAAACTAAAAGACAACTACAGAATGGCAGAAGATATTGGCAAATGACTTCTCAGTTAAAGGCCTAGTATCCAAGATCTGTAAAGAACTTCTTAAACTCAACAGCAAAGAAACAAACAATCCAATCAAGATACGGGCAAAAGACATGAACAGAAATCTCACAGAGGAAGACACAGACATGGCCAAGAAGCACATGAGAAAATGCTCCGCATCACTGGCCATCAGAGAAATACAAATCAAAACCACAATGAGATACCACCTCACACCAGTGAGAATGGGGAAGATTAACAAGGCAGGAAACCACAAAAGTTGGAGAGGATGCGGAGAAAAGGGAACCCTCTTGCACTGTTGGTAGGAATGTGCAATGGTGCAGCCACCCTGGAAAACTGTGTGGAGGTTCCTCAAAGAGTTAAAAATAGACCTGCCCTAGGACCCAGCAATTGCACTGCTAGGGATTTATCCCAAAGATACAAATGCAATGAAACGCCAGGACACTTGCACCTCGATGTTTCTAGCAGCGGTGTCCACAATAGCTAAACTGTGGAAGGAGCCTCGGTGTCCATCGAAAGATGAATGGGTAAAGAAGATGTGGTTTATGTATACAATGGAATATTACTCAGCCATTAGAAATGACCAATACCCATCATTTGTTTCGACGTGGATGGACCTGGAGGGTATTATGCTGTGTGAAATAAGTCCATCGGAGAAGGACAAACATTTTATGGTCTCATTCATTTGGGGAATATAAAAAATAATGAAAGGGATTAAAGGGGAAAGAAAAAATGAGTGGGAAATATCAGAAAGGGAGACAGAACATGACAGACTCCTAACTCTGGGAAACGAACTAGGGGTAGTTGAAGGGGAGGTGGGTGGCAGGTGGGGGTAACTGGGTGGCGGGCACTGATGGGGGCACTTACTTGATGGGATGAGCACTGAGTGTTATTCTGTATGGTGGCAAATTGAGCACCAATAAAAAATAAATTTATTAAAAAAAAATGTTTGGCCAACATTCAAATTGTTTATACCATAGGCTCATCTTAAGAAACCTGGTTAACCTTTATTTCCAACATCAAAAGCATGAAGTTCCATTCTTAAAGCAGTAGATTCGAAAGAAGAAAGGTTTTGACTATATCACTGCAATATTGCCACTTGCAGAAGCCCTTTGAAGTAACTAGAATGGACTTTATTGGCCTTGCCAATGTCCTACAAATGTTTTGTTTTCATATTTCATTTAAAACATGAATTATTTTTCCCTTTTGATGTTGAGTGTATTTCATCATGGAAAATCAGCATCTTCAACTTGCTCTTTTTTCTTCAAATGGCTTCCAAAATGAGGTATACTCTGGAGTTTTGAATGGATCATGTTTTTATTTTTACAGTTCTCTTCCATAGCAAATCAAGCTCATTAGGTATGTGGCTGACCGCAAGCTGTTCTGTGTGAACAGAAAGCAGCGTGTGATTTGGCATTTGGATACAACTTTTGTTGGGGGGAGATCAGTACATAGAGCTTCATTCTTAAATTAAACCAGGACACTTGTTCTTGTCCTTGTTACTGCTCCTCAAGTATTTATGAATGAAGCAAAAAGTCGTCTTCATGTAATAATGGGTTTTCATTTTTATTTAATTTTTATTTAATTTTTAAGATTTTATTTATTCATGAGAGACACACAGAGCGAGAGAGAGGCAGAGACACAGGCAGAGGGTGAAGCAGACTCCAAGCAGGGAGCCAGATGTCGGACTCGATCCCCGGTCCCCAGGATCAGGCCCTGGACTGAAGCTGGCGCTAAACTGCAGAGCCACCCGGGCTGCCCTGGATTTTTCATTTTTAAACAGGAAAATCACTTAGTGGCATTTCTCACAGTAGCTCTTAGAGGTGGGCTTTCACTTCTGTTCTATTAATAGTTTTCTTGTAAGGTAAATATCTGCTAGCATACTTACTACATGTTAGCCAGTGACTCTGCTACATTGCGTACTCTTGCTATTACAAAAAGCCCAACCGTCATTTCTCCTTTTGTTGAGTTTTTCAAATGAATGGCTTTATTTATTACAGTGGGTAATAGCAGTAGACTTTCCTGCAGTGACTGTACTGTACTGTATGTATTCAATAAATACTGTTAATTGGTGACAGAAATTTATACACAAAAGAAGCAGGTGAATCAGACTAGACCAGATCTAGAGGGAGATACAGAAGCAAATTCTCTATTTGTTACCCTGTCGTCTGTTAGATTTAATATATTATTCTGAGTGAAGTAAGTCAGTCGGAGAGGGACAAACATCATATGGTCTCATTCATTCGGGGAATATAAAAACTAGTGAAAGGGATTCAAGGGGACAGGAAAGAAAATGAGTGGGAAATATCAGTGAGGGTGACAGCACATAAGAGACACCTAACTCTGGGAAACGAACAAGGGGTGGTGGAAGGGGAGGTCGGCCGGGGTTGGGGGTGACAGGGTGACTGGCACTGAGGGGGGCACTTGACGGGATGAGCATCGGGTGTTGTAGTATATGTTGGCCAATCGAAGCCCAATAACAAATATACAAAAAATAAGGGAAAAAGAATTAAAAATAGATAAAAATAAACTTCATTTAAAAGGTTTAATATATCATCTTATTGTGATTATTATCTTAGTCTTTACAGAAATGCCATGTAAACAAGTTGCTGAATATGTTGTGTCTCATGGCATTGTACAGAACTTTGTATGTGCAACAGTCCTCTCATACAGGAATTCTGCCAATAATTTTCATTCATTATGTAGTTTTTGTCTTTCATTTTGAGACTCATTGTATAATCTTAATGGCAGTGGTGTGATTTCTCTTTTAGCTGTAAGGAGTACAATGTTTCATAATGTACATGTAGTTGGCTTTTATTTTTCAGTTTTTCTTTAAGGTAAGATACATGTATAAAGTTTGCCATTTTTACCATGTTAACGTACAATGTAATGGCATTAGGTATATTCAGAATGTCGTGCAAACGTCACCACTCTCTATTTCCAAAACCTTCTCATCACTCTACACAGAAACTCTGTGGCTGTTAAGCGCTACCTTCCCTTGTTGCCCACCCCCAGCTCCCAGCAACCACCATTCTACGCTTTGTCTCTATATTTTAACTGTTTTACATAGTTCACATAAGTGGAACTATACAGTACTTGCCCTTTTGTAACTATACACTCCATGCAATGCTTTCAAGGTTTGTCCATGTTGTAGCATGTATCAGAATCTCCTTCTCTTTCATGGTTGAATAACATTGCACTATGTGTATACACTGCATGTTGTTTGTCCATTTGTCTGTTGATGGACACTTGCATGTGTCCACCTTTTGGCTATTGTGAATGGTGCTGCAATGGACATTGCTGTACAACTATCTGTTTTGAGTCCCGATTGCGGTTCTTTTGGGTAGACACTTAGCAGCTGAAATGCCTGCTTATATAGTAATTCTGTTTAGGCTTGTGAGAAGGAACCATCAAAGTGTTTTCCGTGGAGTCTGCACCATTTTACATTCCTACCAGCATTATATGAGGGTTCCAATTTCTCCATATCCTCATCACTACCTGTTACACTGAGTAATTTTTGATTATAGCCATTCTCGTGGGCATGAAGTGGTAGTTCATTGTGGTTTTGATTTGCATTTCCCTAATGACTAATGATGTTGAGCATGTTTTCGGGTAGTCTTTGGCGATCTGATTGCCTTTTTTGTTGTTGAGTTTGGCATTTTTTATATATTTTAGATATTAAACCCTTATCATATTTTCGCCTTGCAAATATTTTTTCCCCTTGTGTAGGCTATCATTTCACTTGTCTGATAGTATCCTTTGTACAAAAGTTCTAATTTCTATAAAGATCAGTGTCCATTTTATCTTGTGCTGCTTATGCTCTTGGTAGCATATCTAAGAATCTCTTTGCAAACCCAAGGTTATGAGGATTTACCCCTTGATTTAAAATTTGAGCTAATTTTTTTGTGTATGGTGTGAGATAGGGATCTAAGAATCTACATTCTTGTGCATGTAGGAATCCAGTTGTCCTGTATAGTCTATTTTGTTTTCATCTCTATTTTTAGTGGCTATCAGTTTTTATCCTAGAAAGCGTTAGTTTGTGCTTTCTCTGGAAACAGTTTATTGGCAAAAGGTCGATGTCCTTAATTTAAAAATTATTGGAGAAATTTGGTGGCTTCATGACACTTTATAACGGAATTTCTTAAATGACAAAGCCCTGGAGGTGGGGGGAAATTAGCTCTCAGGATAAAGAAAACCTAATTCTTATTATTGTACTTTGTATTCTGACACTGTTTGGGTGGCTTATTATTTTTTTTTTGGTTGTTTTTGTGAGATAAATGCATTTTCAGTTCCACTTCTGGCATAGCTAGATTCACTCTCAGTGAAGGTCGGAACCCTGTTAGCTTTCTCTGTTGATGTTGTTATTCTGTGGTCCATTTATCTAGTAATAATACATAGTAGGAAAAGGCCAGTTACAATTAATCTGCATTAAACAGGTACGAAAAGAGCAAGAAAATGGTGGGGGAAGTGAACAGAACTTTATGTAGGAACAGGAAATATAAAATGTGACCACATTTGAAATGTAATTAAGAATATTGTAGGTTACAGTTGTAACTGCTAATTCTTAGCATGGATGCATTGTATCCTGCTGAATTTTCCTTTGTTGGCATAATATTGCTGCCAACATTTTATAATAGCACTTTGACTTTTCCAGTTAAAAGGGCAGTTTAACAAAATATTTGAAGACTTTAGTTTCTCCAGTAGTATTTGGTTTTTGTTCATTTTTAAAGTTCGGTATTCAGATTGTTCCCTTTCAAAGTGGGGAGTTTTGTCAGATATGTTACATTTTTCTCAGTTGCTGACTAGCAGACCTCTTTCAGAGGCTTGTTTACCACCAGCATCACTTCGTCATCATTTTCATCAGCCCTGTGAAGTCCTGTATTTTTGCAGTCATGTTAATGGCATCCAAGGTAAAAACCAATGACAGCATAGAGGGCATGTATTAGGTGGGAAGAAATGTTTAAATGAGGGCTGGTATGAACATTGTCAGTTTATTGGTGAATATCATAATGTCTATATTCCTGTAACCTTGGATTGTTTGGGAATTAGATCCTAAATATTCAGAAGATAGGAACCTCTATGTTTATATTAGTATTTTCTTTATTTTCCCAACATTTGTTAGAGAGGGAGAGAGAGGAGAGAGAGAGAGGGGTAGTAGAAGGAGGAGAGAGAATCTCAAGCAGATTCCACACTGAGTCCAGAGCCCAACATGGGGCTCAATCTCATGACCCAAAGACCATGACCTGAGCCAAGATCAAGAGTTGGATGCTTAATCAAGTCAGCCACCCAGACACCTCTGTATTGCTATATTCAATGACTAGGCTTTTATGAACTAATTTGAAGTCTTTTACCTATCTTAGTTAATTGAATATATGGACTTGAGATAATTATAGTTGTATAGTAGAAATTTTCCAAACACAATGGTGATAAGCAATGCTGCGATATTATTATAGCTAAAATTGGTAGAGATTCCAGTGTTCACACATTCATTCTTCATTCAGCGAATATTTACGGAGCCAACCTACTGTGGCAAGCCCTGTGCTAAGACAGTTGGAATTCAGCAGTGAGTGACATAGATAAATGTCTTTGCCCCCTTGTGGCTGGTATTGACTAGGAAAGACTGAACCATAGACAAGACAAATGATGTATCCATCACAGGTTGTGATAAGCACAAGAAACCTCAAGTGGCTGAGGGGCTGTGTGGAGATTTTAGGAAGGGAGACCAGGGGACCCCACTAAGATGCCATTTGGGGAAAGTCCTGTGTGAGCAGGCCTCTAATTTTTCTAATTTTCTCTAATTTTGAGTGGCATCCATGTGCACAGAGTGTGTCTTTGTCCTTCCTTGTGTGTGGGCCTGTCTTCTCCCAAGAATGTGTGAATAGGGAGTGACTGACTCTTGGCTTCCTTTTTTTTTTTTTTTTTTTTCCTGGCTTCCATATGGTATCTCCTCTTTTCTGTCCCTGCACACCTTGGCGGTTTTTTGTTTGTTTTTGTGTTTCAGACTTTTCAGTCACATTCTTTGTTTTAATAAATTTATTTTTATTGGTGTTCAATTTGCCAACATATAGAATAACACCCAGTGCTCATCCCATCAAGTGCCCCCCTCAGTGCCCGTCACCCAGTCACCCCCACCCCCCCACCTCTACTTCCACCACCCCTAGTTTCGTTTCCCAGAGTTAGGAGTCTCTCATGGTCTGTCTCCCTTTCTGATATTTCCCACTCATTTTTTTCTCCTTTCCCCTTTATTCCCTTTCACTATTTTTTATATTCCCCAAATGAATGAGACCATATAATGTTTGTCCTTCTCCAATTGACTTATTTCACACAGCATAATACCCTCCAGTTCCATCCACATCGAAGCAAATGGTGGGTATTGGTCATTTCTAATGGCTGAGTAATATTCCATTGTATACATAAACCACATCTTCTTTATCCATTCATCTGTCAATGGACACCGAGGCTCCTTCCACAGTTGGCTATTGTGGACATTGCTGCTAGAAACATCGGGGTGCAGGTGTCCCGGCGTTTCATTGCATCTGTATCTTTGGGGTAAATCCCCAGCAGTGCAATTGCTGGGTCGTAGGGCAGGTCTATTTTAACTGTTTGAGGAACCTCCACACCATTTTCCAGAGTGGCTGCACCAGTTCACATTCCCACCAACAGTGTAAGAGGGTTCCCCTTCTCCACATCCTCTCCAACATTTGTTGTTCCTATCTTGTTAATGTTCCCCATTCTCACTGGTGTCAGGTGGTATCTCATTGTGGTTTTGATTCGTATTTCCCTGATGGCAAGTGATGCAGAGCATTTTCTCATGTGCATGTTGGCCATGTCTACGTCTTCCTCTGTAAAATTTCTGTTCATGTCTTTTGCCCATTTCATGATTGGATTGTTTGTTTCTTTGATGTTGAGTTTAATAAGTTCTTTATAGATCTTGGAAACTAGCCCTTTATCTGATACGTCATTTGCAAATATCTTCTCCCATTCTGTAGGTTGTCTTTTAGTTTTGTCGACTGTATCCTTTGCTGTGCAAAAGCTTCTTATCTTGATGAAGTCCCAATAGTTCATTTTTGCTTTTGTTTCTCTTGCCTTCGTGGATGTATCTTGCAAGAAGTTACGTGGCCAAGTTCAAAAGAGTGTTGCCTGTGTTCTTCTCTAAGATTTTGATGGAATCTTGTCTCACATTTAGATCTTTCATCCATTTTGAGTTTATCTTTGTGTATGGTGCAAGAGAGTGGTCTAGTTTCATTCTCAGTCACATTCTTCTAATCCTAAAATTTCTTCACCTAAATTAACCATAAAGTAAGTTTTCTCTCTATCACGTTGTATCTTTCCAGAGTGTGTGAGTATAAGACAGCGTGTCTGTGAATCCACTCAGAGCCTTTGCAGAATTCTGCGAAACACTCTTATGTAAACATTTCCCATGGTTTTGAACAATGACTGGCATGGTACTTGTCTTGGCAACTTAATTTTTGTTCCATCTTCACAGGAAAACTTGGGAAATGGTAACTTTTTCCCCTTTCCATTCATTTGTTTCACTCTGGAAATGAAAATAATCCATTTCAGAGTGGTGATATGCAAAATTACAGATTGACAAAGTGTGGTCAGTAGATTCCAGGAACTAATATTAATGACGTTGAAGTATTGACATAGTTGAGAAGCTAGCTTTAAAAGATATATGGCAATGAAATACTGTAAAGGTACCCTTGAGTTATAATAGACTCCAAGTCTGAGAACAGATTCCCTTTTAGTTAATACAGTATTCACTGGGATCCCTGGGTGGCGCAGCGGTTTGGCGCCTGCCTTTGGCCCAGGGCGCGATCCTGGAGACCGGGATCGAATCCCACATCAGGCTCCCGGTGCATGGAGCCTGCTTCTCCCTCTGCCTATGTCTCTGCCTCTCTCTCTCTCTCTCTCTCTCTCTGTGACTATCATAAATAAATAAAAATTTAAAAAAATACAGTATTCACTATTTTCTGTATAAGAATAGGTTCTTTAAGGGACTTACTCCCTTTTATTTTCACCTTTGGAAACCATGTCGTTGATGAGTATGTTATGAACATCCCCTCATATGCCAGAAAGTGAGAATTTCCTTTAAGCGTGTAAAGACAGACCACCATGGATGAAAACCTAACTTAGTAGAAAGTTGTTTATATTATCCATGGCCAGTGCTTTTGAATTGCATGTTTTCTTTCATCACTATGTGTGATAGCTTTAAAAAAACATGTATATAAATATGCATTAACAATCACTGTGTGTGACATTTAGTTTACCTCTTTAGTGCTGTCTCTAGTTAGAAAATAACAATTAACTTTGATATTATAAATAATATTTAACAACAACTGATTTTTAGAAAGCTTGTATTTTTTATAGCCATGTATTAGGGCCTGAGAAACTGACAAAACTAGACGATTTGCAGATTTCTGTGTTGTCAAGTGAATAAACACATGAATCATGTTTATAAATACCCAGATTCATTGCAGATGTTTTTAGTGGACTCTATTTTAGGCACTACTGGGTTTGAACCACACAATATTAATTAGTACCTAGTAAATAGTAATATAAATACTTAGACTAAATGATTCCTATTATTTACAAAGTATACCATTGATTTTTGCAAATGGCTGGTATGTCAGGATGGGTTAGGTTGTGCTTGGCAGCAAACATTCCAAGAATAAATGTTCATTTCTGGCTCATGCTCTCTGTCCATTGCACACTGGTGGGGTGCTCAGCTCCATGTCCTCTCTGTCAGGATTGTGCTGGTGGAGGTGCCATTCCCTTGAACATTGGACAGCTTGGGAAAGAGATGTAAGATTCTCTTAAACGCGTCTTCCCGGGAGGGACAACCTGATGCTTTCTTTTTATGGGTCAGGGCAAGTCATAAGACCCAAACTTACTTCAAGGAGGTGGGAAGTGCCGTTCTCTTCCTAGGTGCCTGGAAGAGGAGAAGGCACAGAAATATTGTGGGGTTGCACCACTGTTTAACCACAGTTCGAAAATTTTCCAAAGTAAATGAGTGTCATGAAATTTACTACATTATCTACTTTGGTGTAGCAGTTGGGTTGTCAGTTATAATTGATAGTGATGGTTAAAACCATTTACTGTACCCCTAATTTATAGTGTAATCCCCTGGTGTTAGTATCTCTTCCCAGAAAAGTGTGCATTTAACTACACCAATAATTTTTTCTTACAGATTTTATTTATTTGAGAGAGAGAGATAGAGGGAGGGAGAGAGAGAGAAGGGAGCAAACGTGTGCACATGAGCATGAGCTGAGTAAGGGGGCAGAGGGAGAAGCAGGGTCCTCGCTGAGCAGGGAGCCCGCACTGGGGCTCCATCTCTGGACCCTGAAATCGTGACCTGAGCAGAAGGCAGACACTGCACCAGCTGAGCCACCCAGGCGCCCCTAATTACAACGGTGATTATGTTCAGTCTTGAGTTCCAAGACTGCCACGCGTGCTCTACAATGCAGGCTGGCTTGTATTTGCAAATGTTGCTTAAATCAGTTTGCTTGTTGATAGAAATAAGCTTTCCTATCTCTTATAATAATCTCGGGATTATTGGGCCACTATCCTGGCTACTGTTAATTTTTTAAAATATTTTATTTATTCATTCATGAGAGAGACACAGAGAGACAGAGACACAGGCAGAGGGAGAAGCAGGCTCCATGCAGGGAGCCCAATGTGGGACTCGATCCCTTGTCCCCAGGATCACAACCTGGGCTGAAGACGGCGCTAAACTGCTGAGCCACCCGGGCTGCCCCTGGCTACTGTTTAATTTGTAGTAATTTCATTTCTTCCTAGTCTGTCTTTGAGTGTCACACTCATGTTTTTAATTGTAAAGTGTTGTAACATAGAATTTACCATAGTGGCCACTGTTAAGCATTCAGTTCAGTAGTATTAAGTATATTCATATTGTTGTGTAACAGATCTCCAGAACTTTTTTTTTAATATGGCAAAACTGAAACTCTGTACACATCAAACAACTCCCCGTTTCTCCTGCCCTCCTCACCCTTGGCAACCACCATTCTATTTTCTGTTTCTGTGAGTTTGGCTACTTTTGATACCTTATAAAAATACAGCTACACAGTTTTCTTTTTCTGACTGGCTTATTTCACTTAGTGTAATATTCTCAAGTTTCACTCATGTTATAGCATGTGACAGGATCTCCTCCTTTTTTTTAAGGTGAATGATATTCCATTGTTTGTGTGTGTCTGTGTGTGTGTATAAACCACATTTTGTTTATTCATCTATTGATGGACATTTGATTTGCTTTAACCTCTTGGCTATTGTGAATAATGCTGCAATGAATGTGAATTTGCAAATATCTCTTTGAGCTCCTACTTTCAATTCTTTTGGGTATATAAGCCAAAGTGGAATTGTCAGGGTCACATGGCAATTTCATTTTTAATTTTCGAGGAACTTTCATACTGTTTTCCATAGTGGCTGGACCACTGTAGATTCTCACCAACAGGGCACAAAGTTCCAGTTTCTTTACATTATTGCCAGCAGTTGTTATTTTTTTGTGTTTTTGTTTTGTTTTTAGATAGTGGCTATAAGGTGATACCTCTTTGTAATTTTATTTGTACTTTCTTTAATGATTAATGATATTGAACGTCTTTTCATGTGCTCATTGGAGAAATGTCTGTTCAAGTTCTTTGCTCATGTATTTTTGTTGAGTTGTAGGAGCTCTTACATATTCTGGATAGTAACCCCTTATCAGATATATGATATGCAAATATTTTCTTCCATTCTGTAGGTTGTCTTTTCACTCTGTTGATTGCTTACTTTATTTCCCAGAAGTTTTCAAAGATTTTATGTAGTCCTATTTATTTTTATTTGTTGCCTCTGCTTTTGGTTTCATATCCAAGAAATCATTCCCAAATTCAATGTCTTGAAGCTTACATGTGAGCAGGGAAACCTGTTTTCTTGTTAAGAGTTTTACAGGTCTTATTTCATGTTAATTTTTGTATACAGTATATGGTAAGGATCCAACATAACTCTTTTGCATGTGAATATTCAGTTTTGCCAACACCACTTGTTGAAGTGATTGTCCTTTTCCCTATTGAGTAGTTCTGGCACCTTGGTTGAAGATCATTCATCCTGAGAGTGTTTTTTATTTTTATTTTTATTTTTTTATGATAGTCACACAGAGAGAGAGAGAGAGAGAGAAAAGCAGAGACACAGGCAGAGGGAGAAGCAGGCTCCATGCACCGGGAGCCCGACGTGGGATTCGATCCTGGGTCTCCAGGATCGCACCCTGGGCCAAAGGCAGGCACCAAACCACTGCGCCACCCAGGGATCCCCCTGAGAGTGTTTTTGAGATTATATGCCAGAGAGTATTTTTCCTGGGTTCTCTATTCTGTTTCGTTGGTCTGTATGTCTGTCTTTATGCCAGTCTATCTGTGTTTTGATTACTGAAGCTTCATAATATGATTTGATATCAGGAACTGTGAAGTCTCAAACTTTTTTCTTCTTTTTCAATATTGTTTTGGGTTTTCAGAGTTTCTTGAGATCCCATTTTAGGGCAGTTTTTCTGTTTCTGCCAAAAATAGGATTTTTGATAAGAGTTATAATGAATCTGTTGATTGCTTTGGGTGCAATGGACATTTTAACAATTTTATTTGCATCTTTAATTTTTTTCAGCAGTGTTTTGCAGTTTTTCACTCTATGGGTCTTTTACTTTGTTAGTTGAGTTTATTCTTAAGTCTCTTATTCTTTTTGACACTTTTGTCAATGCGATTGTTTTCTTATTGTCCTTTTGTTTGTGGTTTGTGTTTGAAAACTCAGTTATTTTATTTTGTGGTGATTTTGTATCCTGCAAGTTTGCTGAATTTGTTTAGTAGTCTAATAATTTGGGTGTGTGTGTGTATGTGTAATCTTTTGGGCTTTGTGCATATAAGATCATGTAGTGTCACCTGTGAGCAGAGATAACTTCTTCTTTCCTAATTTATTTCTTGCCAAATTGCAAAGAAATTTTTACTTCTAGTGCTCTCTTGAATAGCGGTAGTGAGGGTGAACATCAATACTTTGTTCATCTTCGAGGAAAAGCTTTCAGTCTTTTAGCATGGAGTATGATGTTAGCTGTGAACTTTTTATATATGGCCTTTATATATTGAGATAGTTTCCTTCTATTGCTAGTTTATTGCTTTAATTGTGAAAGGTATTTAATTAGTCAAATGGATTGAGATGATCATGTGGTTTTGTTCTTCATTCAGATAACATGATATATCACATTTTGTATGATGAACCATCCTTACATCCGTAGGATAAATTCAACTTGGTAATGGTGTGTAATCCTTTAAATGTGCCATTCAACTCAGTTTGCTAGTATTTTAAAAGGATTTTAAAATTACTGTTCTTCAGGCATATTGGTCTATAGTTTTCTTGTAGTATCTTGTTTTGCTTTGCTATCAGAGGAATGTTGGCCTCAGAATGAGCTTGGAAGTATTCCTTGCTCTTCAAATTTGGGGAAGAATTTGATGAGTTTTGGTGTTAATTCTCTACATGGTTAGTAGAATGCTCTCATGAAGTCATGTGGCCCTGGGCTTTAATATGCTGGAGGTTTTTGATTACTGTTTCATATCCTTATTGGATATTGGTCTGTTCAGATTTTAAATTTAAGCCATTGACTTTGTAGGTTGTTTATTTCTAGGGATTTATCCATTCTACGTTATCAAACTTATTGGTGTATGGTTGTTAAGAGTCTATTATGGTCCTTTTAATTTCTGTGACATCAGTTGTTATGTCTCCTTTTTCATTTCTGATTTTAGTTATTTGAGTCATCTTTTATTCTTAGCCTAGCTAAGGGTTTATTAATTTTGTTGATCTTTTGAAAACAACTTTTGTTTCATTAATTTTTTCTGTTATATCTTTGCTCTAATAATTTCCTTTCTTTGCTAACATTGTTCTTTTTGTAGTTCCTTGAGTTATAAAGTTGGGTTACTGATTTTAGATTTCTCTCTCTCTCTCTTTTTTTAAATGTGTTTATAGCTATAAACCTCACTCTTAGCACTGCTTTCGTTATATAAGATTTGATACATTGTGTTTTCATTTTTATTTGCCTGAAGATATTTTCTAATTTCCCTTGTGATTTATTCTTTGGCTCACTGGTTGTTTAAATCTGTGTTGCTTAATTTCCACATATTTGTGGATTTTTATTTTTCCTTCTGTTTTTCATTTCTGGTTTCATTCCATTGAGGTCAGAAAAGATACTTGGTGTGAGTTCAGACTTCTAAATTTGTTAAGACTTGTTTTGTGGTCTAACATGTGGTCTGTCCTGGAAAATGTTCTGTGTGTGCTTGAGAAAAATGTGCATTTTCTTGTTGTTGCATAGAGTCCTCCATGTATGATTGTTTGGTGCATTTAGTCTACAGTATTGTTCAAGTCCTCTGTTATCTCATTGATTTTTGTTTGGTGGTTCTTTCTTTTGAATGAATGACATTGAAGTCTTCTCTTACTGTGTTGATGCCAGTGTTTGCTTCAAAAATTTAGAGTTCTGATGTCAGGTGTTTACATATTTATAATGTCAAAGCTTCTTGGTGAATTGACCCTTTTATCATTATATAATGTCCTATTTTGTGTTTTGTTAGTTTTTGACTTCATCTCTTTTGTCTATTAGTATGGCCACCCTGCTCTCTTTTGGTTAACATTTTCATGGGATATCTTTTTTCCATCTTTTCATTTTCAGCTTATGTGTATCATTAGATCTAAAGTTTGTATCTAGTAGACAGCATGTGGTTGGTCTTTTTTTTTTTGTATTTTTTTATTGGAGTTTGATTTGCTATATATATATATATATATATATATATGGCATAACACCCAGTGCTCATGCCATCAAGTGCCCCCCTTAGTGCCTGTCACCCAGTAATCCCACCCTCCCGCCCAACCTGCCTTTCTACCACCCCTTGTTCGTTTCCCAGAGTTAGGTGTCTCCCATGTCCTGTACCCTCACTGATATTTCCCACTCATTTTCTCTCCTTTCCCCTTTATTCCCTTTCACTATTTTTTATATTCCCCAAATGAATGAGACTTGTTTTTTTAAATCCATTCAGCCACTCTGTCTTTTGATTAGGGAGTTTAATCCATTTACATTTAAAGTAATTACTGATAGCAACGCCTGGGTGGCTCAGCGGTTGAGCATCTGCCTTTGGCTCAGGGCATGATCCTGGAGTTCTGGGATCGAGTCCCACATTAGGCTTCCTGCGAGGAGTCTGCTTCTCCCTCTGCCTATGTCTCTGCCTCTCTGTGTCTCTCCTGAATAAATAAATAAAATCTTTAAGAAAAAGTAATTACTGATAAGGATGGTATTTTATTCCCATTTTCTTAATTGTTTTCTGTATGTCTTGTAAGTTTTTTGTCCCTCTTTTCTTTTACTACTGCCTTTTCTTTGTGTTTTAGTGAGTTTTTTTTGGACACATGCCCTTTTAATTACCTTTTGTGTATTTTCTACAGTTTTTTTTTTTTTGTGGTTTCTCTGGGTATTACATAAAATATCTTCATGATTTCAGTTTATTTTAACCTGATGGCTTTAGTTGCATACAAAAACTCTACTCCTTTATGTCTCTGTCCCTCCACCTTCCCTGCTTTGTTAGTGATGTCACAAATTGTGCCTTTTCATATTGTGTGTCTGTTAACATAGATTTATACTTTAATGCTTTTTCCTTTTAAATCCTATAAAAGAATGAAAAATGATTTATGCACCAACGTTAGGGTTCTGTTTTTGGCCTAAGTATTTACCTTTACTGGAGAGCTTTATATTTTCTATGGTTTTGTGTTGTCTAGGGTCCTTTGTTTCATCTCCAAGGGCAATCCTTTAGTATTTTTTGTGTGGCATGTCCAGTGGTGATTGACTCCATCAGCTTTTATCTGGCTGGGAAAGTCTTAACGTCTTCATCTTTATTTTTTTATTTTTATTTTTTTTTATAGTTTTGCCTGTTTTTTTTTTATTTTATTTTAATTTTTTTTTTATTTATGATAGTCACAGAGAGAGAGAGAGAGAGAGAGGAGAGAGAGAGGCAGAGACATAGGCCGAGGGAGAAGCAGGCTCCATGCACCGGGAACCCGATGTGGGATTCGATCCCGCGTCTCCAGGATCGCGCCCTGGGCCAAAGGCAGGCGCCAAACCGCTGCGCCACCCAGGGATCCCTGTCTTCATCTTTAAAGGATGACTTTATAGATACAGTATTCTTGGTAGTTCTTTTCTTTCAGCATATTGAATATACCATACTGCTGCCCTCTGACCTGCAAAATATCTGCAGAGACATTGGCTTTGAATCAACAGAGGTTCTCATTTACATGAGGAGTCCATTTTCTCATGCTACATTCAAGATTGCTTTTTTCCTGTAACTTTTCAGTTTACTATATGTGGTGCTGAAGTGAGCACAGCTTTCAGTTTCATTATAATGTGTTTCAGTGTTGGTCTCTTTGCATTTACCCTAATTGGAGTTCATTCAGCTTCTTGAATTTATATATCCATTTTTTTGCCTCAAATTTGGAAAAATTTCAGCCACTATTTCTTTAAATAGGCTCTCTATCTCTTTCCTACTTTCCTGGGTCTCCCATAATGCATAGATAGACTTTTTGTAGTGTCCTGTATAGCCCATAGACTCTCTTTACTTTCCATCATTCCTTTTTTTTTTCCATTCCTGTGACTCAGTAATTTCACATGATGTTTTCTAGTTTGCTGATTCTTTCTTCTGCTTGATCAAATCTTTTTTTTTTTTTTTTTGCTTGATCAAATCTGAAGTTGAATCTGTTTAGTGCATTTTTCAGTTTAATCATTGTATTCTTCAGCTACAAAGTTTACCTTTTTTAAAAAGTGTTTTTGTGTCAATATTCTTATTTTGTTCATGCATTATTTCCCTGATTTCATTTAGGTATCTTTTGTGTTGTCTTTTAGCATCTTTAGTAGAGCATCTTTAGAATTATTATTTAAATTACTTCTCAGGTAATTCATAGATCTTCATTTCTTAAGGGTTGGTTGTGGTGCTTTATTTTGCTCGTTTGATGGAACCATCTTTAACTGTTTCCCTTTGGGCCTTTTGATCTTTTGAGATTAGGGCATTTGAAAAGACAATGATCTCTTTTAGTGTGTTATTTTTTTTTTAAGTTTTTGTTTATTGATTCTTAAGACGGGGGGGGGGGGGGGGGCGGGGGCGGGGGCTCGGGCCTCCCCTCCGCGGGGCGGCGACACTCCGCGTGGCGGGGCGTTGAGTGTTTACCGCGCGCCCTAGCAACTGGCGGGCGCGGCTGGCGGCGCGGGGCGCGGGGCGCTGGGCGCAGTGCGGACGCGGAGCGGGGCGCTGCAGGTGAGTGCGGCCGTTGGGCGCAGGGCGGCCGCCGGGGACTCGCCGCCGCCTCTCCGCGCCGGGCCCCGCCGCTCCCGCCCGCCCCGCGCAGGGGTCCTTGCAGCCTAACGCGGCGGGGTTCGAGCAATGGGGGCCTCTCTCGCCCGCTCCCCTCGTCTCCTCGGGCCGCGGCCCGCCCTGTCCCGGCCCTCTCCCTCCCCTCCCCTCCCCGCAGACCCCCTGCCCGGGCGCCTCCTGCTCCTCGGCTCCCGAGCCGAGCCCCTCTCCGCGGCTCAGGCGACTCCCGGCGCCTCCCCGTCCTCCTACCCTCCGCCCCTGCAGCTCGCCCTCCTTCCACCTACCGTCCTCCTCCCTGCGCCTTCCTGCCGGCGCCCCCTGCCCCCTCACCCCTACAGACTGAGCTCCGGCTCTAACTAACGCCTGTCGCCGTCTGCTCGGTGTTTTCACGCAGGCTTTAAGTGTACGTGGATTCAGGGCCCTGCACATGCCAGTTCTGAAATTCTGATTTTTCTGTAGCTTCATCATTCCCAGAATGGCACGTGTATGCGCCGACTCCCAATCTGTGTTACCAGCCACATTTCTAGATCTCAGCGTGGATGCTCACCTTCCCTTAGCTCTCTTCTGCTCAGCGTTACAGAAATTATTCACGGACGGGTTTCATTTTTTTAATGCTACGGGAAGCTTGCAGCTAATCCTTAAAAAAGAAAAAAGCTGTGTTACAGTGATTTGATTCGGACAGAAAATGAGTAGAATAATAGACAAAATGAATATAAATGATTTTCCATTTATGAGAACACGTGCACAGAAACTTTTCTCCATTTAATCATTAAACTTTTTAACAGTCGCACCTTAATTCAAAGATACTTACTACATATTCATGTGTATTCGTTGTAACTGTGGTTCTTAGGCCAAAAGGACTCCTGGATTGGCAGTGGGTAGAAACTGGGGAACAGCCTGTTTTGATTAAAAAAAAAAATTTAGTTTTGTATTTTTACCTGAGTTACACAGACCTTTTTTTTTTTTTTAACACCCCTGGGACTAGTGGAATAAATACGGTTCTCCTGCTAAATGAGGCTATTAGAAATGTCCTAGACTTAACATGAAAAGCTTTAGATTACACTGTTTTCTTTTGTAATTTATTCACTTACGCCTACAAAGTACTTCTTTCTCTTTCTCTGTCCGTCTCTCTTTTTTTTAAAAAAGATGTTATTCATGAGAGACACAGAGAGAGGCAGGCTCCTCACAGGAACTGGATGCAGGATTCGATTCCAGACCCAGGATCATGCCCTGAGCCAAAGGCAGACGCTCAACAGCTGAGCCCCAGGCTGTCCCTCTTTCTTTCTCTCTCTCTGCTCTCACTCTCATTTTTAAAGGCTTTTTCTACCTATCTTGTTCAAGATTTTGATCACTTTTCCCCCCTAATAATATTTTTTGCCTTCTGGGTTGTCCCAGACCCTCCTGAAATTTTCTTAGACCTCAAATCAAGCCTGTTCATTGTTGCAGCTCCTGCCTTTCCAGATTTAGAAAAACAATTTGAAGAGATACAAACGTGTTATTTTTGTATAGACATTTATCATGATGAAGACCTTTTTGCATTTCTTAGCTCTTTTTAAAGTGTCTTTCAGGAAGTTGCTGTATGGGGTTTGACTGCTGCTACAGTCTTATATAATCTATGTATGTCCACATTTTCCTTTTAAAAAGTACAAGAAGGAAATGATACACATGTTGTAGTTTTATAAGACCACTGAAACAAGTGGTATGCTTAAGATTAAAAATAAATTGTGCACATAAGACTTTCTATATGGATAAAGCTGTTTGCACTTATTCTTAGCTTGCACTTACTCTCTTAATACTGGCAAACTCAACAGTGTTACTGATGTAGCATCAGTACAGGCTTACATGTTTGGAATCAAGCAATAGAAACAAACTACTAGAATACTAAAATAAATGCACACAAAAAAATCTGTACCCTAATTGTATATATTTTATAATTGTATGTATTTGTATATATAAGTATATACACAGATATAAAAATATATACCTATTTATGTACACATATATCAGCCATTCTTAGCCCTGAGAACTATCATTTTTTATAACAAATATTTTGTAATGCCTTCTTTGCTACTCCAAAATCAAAATCTAGGTAGTAATTCTACATGTGTGCATAGTTTAAATGTAGGATAGGATATCTTTAAATGTAGATAGGATATCTAGA